>NW_027672571.1:0-90000 GCF_964165515.1 Mesoplodon bidens | reverse complement strand
AAAATGGATACCAGGGCAGATATTTCCACGGAGAAGGGCAATCACAGATTCATTAAACACACTTATGGTTCACCAATGGAAAGGTGTGAGGATTGGTTTCATTACGATATCGGGGTTAACAGACATATACAAACACAGGTGACATATATAATCACCAAAGACCTACGGAATACCAAGAGAAGACTACTCAACATTCTGTCATAACGTCCCTGGGAAAAGGATCCCATGAAGAACAGACATCTGTATATGCGTAAAAGAACCACATCTCCGCTACCTACAATAAGCCAAACATTGTAATCAAACTTGCTGTAATAAAAAATAAAAATTTAAATTAAAAATACGAACAAGAAGTAGGGAGACAAACTTGAGGGGCTTTCTCCTGGCACATTCCATTCTAAATTCCAATCTAGAACACGACTTCCATTGAGGCTCTGCTGCCCTAGTAACCAGATTTGGTAAGGGAGAACTGCTGCCACCTTGTGGCCGTTTCACACACAGCAGCTTTAATCCCAGCGCTAATGGTCAGTTGATATTCAAAATCATTGCAGGCCTGTAAATGACACCTGCCCTGAAAACAAATCCTGGGGTCACATATCGACCAAAAAATTCAAAGGACGTCCATATTTCAAAACGACCGTTTCAAAAGGCATATTTTATGCACATTAGTGTTCTGCTTCTTTGTCTTTCTTTCTTTTTTGGTTAAAAAGACGGGAATGGAAAAAGGCATCCCTCAGACTGGGCGAAAATCGTTGCAAACAAATCAATGGACAATGGTTTAATCTCCAATATATATAAACAGCTCATGCAGCTTAATTTTAAAAAAACAAACAACCCAATACAAAAATGGGCAGAAGTTCTAAAGAGACGTTTCTTCAAAGAAGACACAGAGATGGCCAAGACGCACATGAAAAGCTGCTCAAGAGCACTAATTATTTAGAGAAATGCAAATCAAAACTACAATGAGGTATCACATCACACCTGTTAGGATCGCCATCATCAGAAAATCTACAAACAACAAATTCTGGGGATGGTGTGGACAAAAGGAGCCCTCTTCCACTATTGGTGGGAATGTAATTGATACCGTCACTATGGAGAACAGTATGGAGGTTCCTTTAAAAAACTAGAAATAGAATTACCATCCGATCCAGCAATCCCACTTCTGGGCATATACCCAGAGAAAACCATAAATCAAAAAGGCACATTCACCACAATGTTCATTGCAGCACTATTTAAAATAGCCAGGTAATGGAAGCAACCTAAATGCCCACAGACAGATGAATGGATAAAATTGGGGTACATATATAAAATGGAATATTACTCGGCCATAAAAAGGAATGAAACTGGGTCATTTGTAGAGACATCGATGGATCTAGAGACTGTCATACAGAATGAAGTAAGTCAGAAAGAGGAAATCAAATATTGAATATTAATGCATATATGTGGAACCTAAAAGATGGTACAGATGAACTGGTTTGCAGGGAAGAAATAGAGACACAGAGGTAGAGAACAAACGTATGGACACCAAGTTTGGGAAGCCATGGGGTGGTGGTGGTGGGATGAGTTGGGAGATTGGGATTGACCTGTATACATGTATAGGCATAAAATACGTAACTGATAATAACCTGCTGTATAAAAAAGTAAATAAAATTAAATTCCATATTTTAAAAAATAAAATTTAAAAATAAAACAGAAAAAAGTTCTTCCCTTCACACACATGTATTTATAGGGATGAATTATTTCCATGCTTATATCTATAAATACATAAAAGAGGAATAAAATCTAACTTGAACCATAAATGAAAAAAAACCTGAACCCACAGGTTATACAGAGGAAAACCCTATCAGGGCACTTGCTCCAGCGGTAAACAATTCTGAAATTGGTCAGAGGTGTGGAATCATCTCCCATCCAGCTAGCACCCACCCCCCACGCAAGGAGCGTCCTCATTGCAAAGCTGTGAGACCGTGCCGAGGCATCTCTGAATAAAGGTGAGCTGAGCCCCAGGCCAGCTGCTGCTGAACTGTTCCCACCCTTCCCAGGTAAAACACCTGAATATGTACAAGGGCTTGAAAGCCTAGAGGAAGGGCCGTGGAGCCACACTAGCGACAGCACGCAGGCCAACTTGGTGCCTGCAGGCCAGCCAGGGTGGTCCTGGCCCCGGGTACTCTTCCGGAAGCTTTCCATTGTCCTGCCTGAGATACCCCTCCTGTCCCGGCCCCCACTGCTTTTTTCCTTCCTCACCTCTGTCCGGAGAGAAATTCCAGCGGAAGGTATGGGTGACACATCCTCTTCTTTACAGGTGGCAGCCTGGCAACTCCTGCAGAAAGGCCAGCAGTGCCCCACTCACACCGGGCCACCAACAAAGCTGTGGCCCCTTATTCCCTCCCACCAGCTCAGCCCCGAGACTGCTAACGGGGCAGAGAATATGGAGTCAGGCACAGATTCAGGGGCTATTGCTGCCTGGAGCGCTGTTTATATTGACCTCAACCAGGCACACCTGGGGAGGGCCGGCCGGCAGGGTAAGGCTGCCCAGGTCAGCTAATCCACAACCCTCAGGTAATCACATTGTTGAAAATGGACCTCACTAAGGCAGAATAGAAGCCAAGGAAAATAAGGACACAATGCCATTTGCAGCACCGTAGATGAGTCTAGAGGTAATCACGTGACTTGTAGTAAGTCAGAAAGTGAAAGACACATATCATATCATATCACTTATAGGTGTTACCTAAAAATGGATACCAGGGCAGATATTTCCACGGAGAAGGGCAATCACAGATTCATTAAACACACGTATGGTTCACCAAAGGAAAGGTGTGAGGATTGGTTTCATTACGATATCGGGGTTAACAGACATATACAAACACAGGTGACATATATAATCACCAAAGACCTACGGAATACCAAGAGAAGAGTACTCAACATTCTGTCATAACGTCCCTGGGAAAAGGATCCCAGAAGAACAGACATCTGTATATGCGTAAAAGAACCACATCTGCGACACCTACAATAAGCCAAACATTGTAATCAAACTTGCTGTAATAAAAAATAAAAATTTAAATTAAAAATACGAACAAGAAGTAGGGAGACAAACTTGAGGGGCTTTCTCCTGGCACATTCCATTCTAAATTCCAATCTAGAACACGACTTCCATTGAGGCTCTGCTGCCCTAGTAACCAGATTTGGTAAGGGAGAACTGCTGCCACCTTGTGGCCGTTTCACACAACAGCAGCTTTAATCCCAGCGCTAATGGTCAGTTGATATTCAAAATCATTGCAGGCCTGTAAATGACACCTGCCCTGAAAACAAATCCTGGGGTCACATATCGACCAAAAAATTCAAAGGACGTCCATATTTCAAAACGACCGTTTCAAAAGGCATATTTTATGCACATTAGTGTTCTGCTTCTTTGTCTTTCTTTCTTTTTTGGTTAAAAAGACGGGAATGGAAAAAGGCATCCCTCAGACTGGGCGAAAATCGTTGCAAACGAATCAATGGACAAAGGTTTAATCTCCAATATATATAAACAGCTCATGCAGCTTAATTTTAAAAAAACAAACAACCCAATACAAAAATGGGCAGAAGTTCTAAAGAGACGTTTCTTCAAAGAAGAGACAGAGATGGCCAAGACGCACATGAAAAGCTGCTCAAGAGCACTAATTATTAGAGAAATGCAAATCAAAACTACAATGAGGCATCACCTCACACCTGTTAGGATCGCCATCATCAGAATATCTACAAACAACAAATTCTGGGGAGGGTGTGGGCAAAAGGAGCCCTCTTCCACTATTGGTGGGAATGTAAATTGATACCGTCACTATGGAGAACAGTATGGAGGTTCCTTTAAAAAACTAGAAATAGAATTACCATCCGATCCAGCAATCCCACTTCTGGGCATATACCCAGAGAAAACCATAAATCAAAAAGGCACATTCACCACAATGTTCATTACAGCACTATTTAAAATAGCCAGGTAATGGAAGCAATCTAAATGCCCACAGACAGATGAATGGATAAAATTGGGGTACATACATGAAATGGAATATTACTCGGCCATAAAAAGGAATGAAACTGGGTCATTTGTCGAGACATCGATGGATCTAGAGACTGTCATACAGAATGAAGTAAGTCAGAAAGAGGAAATCAAATATTTTATATTAATGCATATATGTGGAACCTAAAAGATGGTACAGATGAACTGGTTTGCAGGGAAGAAATAGAGACGCAGAGGTAGAGAACAAACGTATGGACACCAAGTGTGGGAAGCCATGGGGTGGTGGTGGTGGGATGAGTTGGCAGATTGGGATTGACCGTATACATGTATATGCATACAATACATAACTGATAATAACCTGCTGTATAAAAAAGTCAATAAAATTAAATTTCAAAATTTTAGAAAAATAAAATTTAAAAATAAAACAGAAAAAAGCTCTTCCCTTCACACACATGTATTTATAGGAATGAATTATTTCCATGCTTATATCTATAAATACATAAAAGAGGAATAAAATCTAACTTGAACCATAAACGAAAAATAACCTGAACCCCCCAGTTATACAGAGGAAAACCCTATCAGGGCACTTGCTCCAGCGGTAAACAATTCTGAAATTGGTCAGAGGTGTGGAATCATCTCCCATCCAGCTAGCACCCACCCCCCACGCAAGGAGCGTCCTCATTGCAAAGCTGGGAGACCGTGCCGAGGCATCTCTGAATAAAGGTGAGCTGAGCCCCAGGCCAGCTGCTGCTGAACTATTCCCACCCTTCCCAGGTAAAACACCTGAATATGTACAAGGGCTTGAAAGCCTAGAGGAAGGGCCGTGGAGCCACACTAGCGACAGCACGCAGGCCAACTTGGTGCCTGCAGGCCAGCCAGGGTGGTCCTGGCCCCGGGTACTCTTCCGGAAGCTTTCCATTGTCCTGCCTGTGATACCCCTCCTGTCCCGGCCCCCACTGCTTTTTTCCTTCCTCACCTCTGTCCGGAGAGAAATTCCAGCGGAAGGTATGGGTGACACATCCTCTTCTTTACAGGTGGCAGCCTGGCAACTCCTGCAGAAAGGCCAGCAGTGCCCCACTCACACCGGGCCACCAACAAAGCTGTGGCCCCTCATTCCCTCCCACCAGCTCAGCCCCGAAACTGCTGACGGGGCAGAGAATATGGAGTCAGGCACAGCTTCAGGGACTATTGCTGCCTGGAGCGCTGTTTATATTGACCTCAACCAGGCACACCTGGGGAGGGCCGGCCAGCAGGGTAAGGCTGCCCAGGTCAGCTAATCCACAACCCTCAGGGAATCACATTGTTGAAAATGGACCTCGATAAGGCAGAATAGAAGCCAAGGAAAATAAGGACACAATGCCATTTGCAGCACCGTAGATGAGTCTAGAGGTAATCACGTGACTTGTAGTAAGTCAGAAAGTGAAAGACACATATCATATCATATCACTTATAGGTGTTACCTAAAAATGGATACCAGGGCAGATATTTCCACGGAGAAGGGCAATCACAGATTCATTAAACACACTTATGGTTCACCAATGGAAAGGTGTGAGGATTGGTTTCATTACGATATCGGGGTTAACAGACATATACAAACACAGGTGACATATATAATCACCAAAGACCTACGGAATACCAAGAGAAGACTACTCAACATTCTGTCATAACGTCCCTGGGAAAAGGATCCCAGGAAGAACAGACATCTGTATATGTGTAAAAGAACCACATCTTCGACACCTACAATAAGCCAAACATTGTAATCAAACTTGCTGTAATATAAAATAAAAATTTAAATTAAAAATACGAACAAGAAGTAGGGAGACAAACTTGAGGGGCTTTCTCCTGGCACATTCCATTCTAAATTCCAATCTAGAACACGACTTCCATTGAGGCTCTGCTGCCCTAGTAACCAGATTTGGTAAGGGAGAACTGCTGCCACCTTGTGGCCGTTTCACACAACAGCAGCTTTAATCCCAGCGCTAATGGTCAGTTGATTTTCAAAATCATTGCAGGCCTGTAAATGACACCTGCCCTGAAAACAAATCCTGGGGTCACATATCGACCAAAAAATTCAAAGGACGTCCATATTTCAAAACGACCGTTTCAAAAGGCATATTTTATGCACATTAGTGTTCTGCTTCTTTGTCTTTCTTTCTTTTTTGGTTAAAAAGACGGGAATGGAAAAAGGCATCCCTCAGACTGGGCGAAAATCGTTGCAAACGAATCAATGGACAAAGGTTTAATCTCCAATATATATAAACAGCTCATGCAGCTTAATTTTAAAAAAACAAACAACCCAATACAAAAATGGGCAGAAGTTCTAAAGAGACGTTTCTTCAAAGAAGACACAGAGATGGCCAAGACGCACATGAAAAGCTGCTCAAGAGCACTAATTATTAGAGAAATGCAAATCAAAACTACAATGAGGTATCACATCACACCTGTTAGGATCGCCATCATCAGAAAATCTACAAACAACAAATTCTTGGGAGGGTGTGGACAAAAGGAGCCCTCTTCCACTATTGGTGGGAATGTAAATTGATACCGTCACTATGGAGAACCGTATGGAGGTTCCTTTAAAAAACTAGAAATAGAATTACCATCCGATCCAGCAATCCCACTTCTGGGCATATACCCAGAGAAAACCATAAATCAAAAAGGCACATTCACCACAATGTTCATTGCAGCACTATTTAAAATAGCCAGGTAATGGAAGCAACCTAAATGCCCACAGACAGATGAATGGATAAAATTGGGGTACATATATAAAATGGAATATTACTCGGCCATAAAAAGGAATGAAACTGGGTCATTTGTAGAGACATCGATGGATCTAGAGACAGTCATACAGAATGAAGTATGTCAGAAAGAGGAAATCAAACATTTTATATTAATGCATATATGTGGAACCTAAAAGATGGTACAGATGAACTGGTTTGCAGGGAAGAAATAGAGACGCAGAGGTAGAGAACAAACGTATGGACACCAAGTGTGGGAAGCCATGGGGTGGTGGTGGTGGGATGAGTTGGGAGATTGGGATTGACCTGTATACATGTATATGCATAAAATACATAACTGATAATAACCTGCTGTATAAAAAAGTCAATAAAATTAAATTTCAAAATTTTAAAAAATAAAATTTAAAAATAAAACAGAAAAAAGTTCTTCCCTTCACACACATGTATTTATAGGAATGAATTATTTTCATGCTTTTATCTATAAATACATAAAAGAGGAATAAAATCTAACTTGAACCATAAACGAAAAAAAATCTGAACCCACCAGTTATACAGAGGAAAATCCTATCAGGGCACTTGCTCCAGCGGTAAACAATTCTGAAATTGGTCAGAGGTGTGGAATCATCTCCCATCCAGCTAGCACCCACCCCCCACGCAAGGAGCGTCCTCATTGCAAAGCTGGGAGTCCGTGCCGAGGCATCTCTGAATAAAGGTGAGCTGAGCCCCAGGCCAGCTGCTGCTGAACTGTTCCCACCCTTCCCAGGTAAAACACCTGAATATGTACAAGGGCTTGAAAGCCTAGAGGAAGGGCCGTGGAGCCACACTAGCGACAGCACGCAGGCCAACTTGGTGCCTGCAGGCCAGCCAGGGTGGTCCTGGCCCCGGGTACTCTTCCGGAAGCTTTCCATTGTCCTGCCTGTGATACCCCTCCTGTCCCGGCCCCCACTGCTTTTTTCCTTCCTCACCTCTGTCCGGAGAGAAATTCCAGCGGAAGGTATGGGTTACACATCCTCTTCTTTACAGGTGGCAGCCTGGCAACTCCTGCAGAAAGGCCAGCAGTGCCCCACTCACACCGGGCCACCAACAAAGCTGTGGCCCCTCATTCCCTCCCACCAGCTCAGCCCCCGAGACTGCTGACGGGGCAGAGAATATGGAGTCAGGCACAGCTTCAGGGGCTATTGCTGCCTGGAGCGCTGTTTATATTGACCTCAACCAGGCACACCTGGGGAGGGCCGGCCGGCAGGGTAAGGCTGCCCAGGTCAGCTAATCCACAACCCTCAGGGAATCACATTGTTGAAAATCGACCTCGCTAAGGCAGAATAGAAGCCAAGGAAAATAAGGACACAATGCCATTTGCAGCACCGTAGATGAGTCTAGAGGTAATCACGTGACTTGTAGTAAGTCAGAAAGTGAAAGACACATATCATATCATATCACTTATAGGTGTTACCTAAAAATGGATACCAGGGCAGATATTTCCACGGAGAAGGGCAATCACAGATTCATTAAACACACTTATGGTTCACCAATGGAAAGGTGTGAGGATTGGTTTCATTACGATATCGGGGTTAACAGACATATACAAACACAGGTGACATATATAATCACCAAAGACCTACGGAATACCAAGAGAAGACTACTCAACATTCTGTCATAACGTCCCTGGGAAAAGGATCCCATGAAGAACAGACATCTGTATATGCGTAAAAGAACCACATCTCCGCTACCTACAATAAGCCAAACATTGTAATCAAACTTGCTGTAATAAAAAATAAAAATTTAAATTAAAAATACGAACAAGAAGTAGGGAGACAAACTTGAGGGGCTTTCTCCTGGCACATTCCATTCTAAATTCCAATCTAGAACACGACTTCCATTGAGGCTCTGCTGCCCTAGTAACCAGATTTGGTAAGGGAGAACTGCTGCCACCTTGTGGCCGTTTCACACAACAGCAGCTTTAATCCCAGCGCTAATGGTCAGTTGATATTCAAAATCATTGCAGGCCTGTAAATGACACCTGCCCTGAAAACAAATCCTGGGGTCACATATCGACCAAAAAATTCAAAGGACGTCCATATTTCAAAACGACCGTTTCAAAAGGCATATTTTATGCACATTAGTGTTCTGCTTCTTTGTCTTTCTTTCTTTTTTGGTTAAAAAGACGGGAATGGAAAAAGGCATCCCTCAGACTGGGCGAAAATCGTTGCAAACAAATCAATGGACAATGGTTTAATCTCCAATATATATAAACAGCTCATGCAGCTTAATTTTAAAAAAACAAACAACCCAATACAAAAATGGGCAGAAGTTCTAAAGAGACGTTTCTTCAAAGAAGACACAGAGATGGCCAAGACGCACATGAAAAGCTGCTCAAGAGCACTAATTATTAGAGAAATGCAAATCAAAACTACAATGAGGTATCACATCACACCTGTTAGGATCGCCATCATCAGAAAATCTACAAACAACAAATTCTGGGGATGGTGTGGACAAAAGGAGCCCTCTTCCACTATTGGTGGGAATGTAAATTGATACCGTCACTATGGAGAACAGTATGGAGGTTCCTTTAAAAAACTAGAAATAGAATTACCATCCGATCCAGCAATCCCACTTCTGGGCATATACCCAGAGAAAACCATAAATCAAAAAGGCACATTCACCACAATGTTCATTGCAGCACTATTTAAAATAGCCAGGTAATGGAAGCAACCTAAATGCCCACAGACAGATGAATGGATAAAATTGGGGTACATATATAAAATGGAATATTACTCGGCCATAAAAAGGAATGAAACTGGGTCATTTGTAGAGACATCGATGGATCTAGAGACTGTCATACAGAATGAAGTAAGTCAGAAAGAGGAAATCAAATATTGAATATTAATGCATATATGTGGAACCTAAAAGATGGTACAGATGAACTGGTTTGCAGGGAAGAAATAGAGACACAGAGGTAGAGAACAAACGTATGGACACCAAGTTTGGGAAGCCATGGGGTGGTGGTGGTGGGATGAGTTGGGAGATTGGGATTGACCTGTATACATGTATAGGCATAAAATACGTAACTGATAATAACCTGCTGTATAAAAAAGTAAATAAAATTAAATTCCATATTTTAAAAAATAAAATTTAAAAATAAAACAGAAAAAAGTTCTTCCCTTCACACACATGTATTTATAGGGATGAATTATTTCCATGCTTATATCTATAAATACATAAAAGAGGAATAAAATCTAACTTGAACCATAAATGAAAAAAAACCTGAACCCACAGGTTATACAGAGGAAAACCCTATCAGGGCACTTGCTCCAGCGGTAAACAATTCTGAAATTGGTCAGAGGTGTGGAATCATCTCCCATCCAGCTAGCACCCACCCCCCACGCAAGGAGCGTCCTCATTGCAAAGCTGTGAGACCGTGCCGAGGCATCTCTGAATAAAGGTGAGCTGAGCCCCAGGCCAGCTGCTGCTGAACTGTTCCCACCCTTCCCAGGTAAAACACCTGAATATGTACAAGGGCTTGAAAGCCTAGAGGAAGGGCCGTGGAGCCACACTAGCGACAGCACGCAGGCCAACTTGGTGCCTGCAGGCCAGCCAGGGTGGTCCTGGCCCCGGGTACTCTTCCGGAAGCTTTCCATTGTCCTGCCTGAGATACCCCTCCTGTCCCGGCCCCCACTGCTTTTTTCCTTCCTCACCTCTGTCCGGAGAGAAATTCCAGCGGAAGGTATGGGTGACACATCCTCTTCTTTACAGGTGGCAGCCTGGCAACTCCTGCAGAAAGGCCAGCAGTGCCCCACTCACACCGGGCCACCAACAAAGCTGTGGCCCCTTATTCCCTCCCACCAGCTCAGCCCCGAGACTGCTAACGGGGCAGAGAATATGGAGTCAGGCACAGATTCAGGGGCTATTGCTGCCTGGAGCGCTGTTTATATTGACCTCAACCAGGCACACCTGGGGAGGGCCGGCCGGCAGGGTAAGGCTGCCCAGGTCAGCTAATCCACAACCCTCAGGTAATCACATTGTTGAAAATGGACCTCACTAAGGCAGAATAGAAGCCAAGGAAAATAAGGACACAATGCCATTTGCAGCACCGTAGATGAGTCTAGAGGTAATCACGTGACTTGTAGTAAGTCAGAAAGTGAAAGACACATATCATATCATATCACTTATAGGTGTTACCTAAAAATGGATACCAGGGCAGATATTTCCACGGAGAAGGGCAATCACAGATTCATTAAACACACGTATGGTTCACCAAAGGAAAGGTGTGAGGATTGGTTTCATTACGATATCGGGGTTAACAGACATATACAAACACAGGTGACATATATAATCACCAAAGACCTACGGAATACCAAGAGAAGAGTACTCAACATTCTGTCATAACGTCCCTGGGAAAAGGATCCCAGAAGAACAGACATCTGTATATGCGTAAAAGAACCACATCTGCGACACCTACAATAAGCCAAACATTGTAATCAAACTTGCTGTAATAAAAAATAAAAATTTAAATTAAAAATACGAACAAGAAGTAGGGAGACAAACTTGAGGGGCTTTCTCCTGGCACATTCCATTCTAAATTCCAATCTAGAACACGACTTCCATTGAGGCTCTGCTGCCCTAGTAACCAGATTTGGTAAGGGAGAACTGCTGCCACCTTGTGGCCGTTTCACACAACAGCAGCTTTAATCCCAGCGCTAATGGTCAGTTGATATTCAAAATCATTGCAGGCCTGTAAATGACACCTGCCCTGAAAACAAATCCTGGGGTCACATATCGACCAAAAAATTCAAAGGACGTCCATATTTCAAAACGACCGTTTCAAAAGGCATATTTTATGCACATTAGTGTTCTGCTTCTTTGTCTTTCTTTCTTTTTTGGTTAAAAAGACGGGAATGGAAAAAGGCATCCCTCAGACTGGGCGAAAATCGTTGCAAACGAATCAATGGACAAAGGTTTAATCTCCAATATATATAAACAGCTCATGCAGCTTAATTTTAAAAAAACAAACAACCCAATACAAAAATGGGCAGAAGTTCTAAAGAGACGTTTCTTCAAAGAAGAGACAGAGATGGCCAAGACGCACATGAAAAGCTGCTCAAGAGCACTAATTATTAGAGAAATGCAAATCAAAACTACAATGAGGCATCACCTCACACCTGTTAGGATCGCCATCATCAGAATATCTACAAACAACAAATTCTGGGGAGGGTGTGGGCAAAAGGAGCCCTCTTCCACTATTGGTGGGAATGTAAATTGATACCGTCACTATGGAGAACAGTATGGAGGTTCCTTTAAAAAACTAGAAATAGAATTACCATCCGATCCAGCAATCCCACTTCTGGGCATATACCCAGAGAAAACCATAAATCAAAAAGGCACATTCACCACAATGTTCATTACAGCACTATTTAAAATAGCCAGGTAATGGAAGCAATCTAAATGCCCACAGACAGATGAATGGATAAAATTGGGGTACATACATGAAATGGAATATTACTCGGCCATAAAAAGGAATGAAACTGGGTCATTTGTCGAGACATCGATGGATCTAGAGACTGTCATACAGAATGAAGTAAGTCAGAAAGAGGAAATCAAATATTTTATATTAATGCATATATGTGGAACCTAAAAGATGGTACAGATGAACTGGTTTGCAGGGAAGAAATAGAGACGCAGAGGTAGAGAACAAACGTATGGACACCAAGTGTGGGAAGCCATGGGGTGGTGGTGGTGGGATGAGTTGGCAGATTGGGATTGACCTGTATACATGTATATGCATACAATACATAACTGATAATAACCTGCTGTATAAAAAAGTCAATAAAATTAAATTTCAAAATTTTAAAAAATAAAATTTAAAAATAAAACAGAAAAAAGCTCTTCCCTTCACACACATGTATTTATAGGAATGAATTATTTCCATGCTTATATCTATAAATACATAAAAGAGGAATAAAATCTAACTTGAACCATAAACGAAAAATAACCTGAACCCCCCAGTTATACAGAGGAAAACCCTATCAGGGCACTTGCTCCAGCGGTAAACAATTCTGAAATTGGTCAGAGGTGTGGAATCATCTCCCATCCAGCTAGCACCCACCCCCCACGCAAGGAGCGTCCTCATTGCAAAGCTGGGAGACCGTGCCGAGGCATCTCTGAATAAAGGTGAGCTGAGCCCCAGGCCAGCTGCTGCTGAACTATTCCCACCCTTCCCAGGTAAAACACCTGAATATGTACAAGGGCTTGAAAGCCTAGAGGAAGGGCCGTGGAGCCACACTAGCGACAGCACGCAGGCCAACTTGGTGCCTGCAGGCCAGCCAGGGTGGTCCTGGCCCCGGGTACTCTTCCGGAAGCTTTCCATTGTCCTGCCTGTGATACCCCTCCTGTCCCGGCCCCCACTGCTTTTTTCCTTCCTCACCTCTGTCCGGAGAGAAATTCCAGCGGAAGGTATGGGTGACACATCCTCTTCTTTACAGGTGGCAGCCTGGCAACTCCTGCAGAAAGGCCAGCAGTGCCCCACTCACACCGGGCCACCAACAAAGCTGTGGCCCCTCATTCCCTCCCACCAGCTCAGCCCCGAAACTGCTGACGGGGCAGAGAATATGGAGTCAGGCACAGCTTCAGGGACTATTGCTGCCTGGAGCGCTGTTTATATTGACCTCAACCAGGCACACCTGGGGAGGGCCGGCCAGCAGGGTAAGGCTGCCCAGGTCAGCTAATCCACAACCCTCAGGGAATCACATTGTTGAAAATGGACCTCGATAAGGCAGAATAGAAGCCAAGGAAAATAAGGACACAATGCCATTTGCAGCACCGTAGATGAGTCTAGAGGTAATCACGTGACTTGTAGTAAGTCAGAAAGTGAAAGACACATATCATATCATATCACTTATAGGTGTTACCTAAAAATGGATACCAGGGCAGATATTTCCACGGAGAAGGGCAATCACAGATTCATTAAACACACTTATGGTTCACCAATGGAAAGGTGTGAGGATTGGTTTCATTACGATATCGGGGTTAACAGACATATACAAACACAGGTGACATATATAATCACCAAAGACCTACGGAATACCAAGAGAAGACTACTCAACATTCTGTCATAACGTCCCTGGGAAAAGGATCCCAGGAAGAACAGACATCTGTATATGTGTAAAAGAACCACATCTTCGACACCTACAATAAGCCAAACATTGTAATCAAACTTGCTGTAATATAAAATAAAAATTTAAATTAAAAATACGAACAAGAAGTAGGGAGACAAACTTGAGGGGCTTTCTCCTGGCACATTCCATTCTAAATTCCAATCTAGAACACGACTTCCATTGAGGCTCTGCTGCCCTAGTAACCAGATTTGGTAAGGGAGAACTGCTGCCACCTTGTGGCCGTTTCACACAACAGCAGCTTTAATCCCAGCGCTAATGGTCAGTTGATTTTCAAAATCATTGCAGGCCTGTAAATGACACCTGCCCTGAAAACAAATCCTGGGGTCACATATCGACCAAAAAATTCAAAGGACGTCCATATTTCAAAACGACCGTTTCAAAAGGCATATTTTATGCACATTAGTGTTCTGCTTCTTTGTCTTTCTTTCTTTTTTGGTTAAAAAGACGGGAATGGAAAAAGGCATCCCTCAGACTGGGCGAAAATCGTTGCAAACGAATCAATGGACAAAGGTTTAATCTCCAATATATATAAACAGCTCATGCAGCTTAATTTTAAAAAAACAAACAACCCAATACAAAAATGGGCAGAAGTTCTAAAGAGACGTTTCTTCAAAGAAGACACAGAGATGGCCAAGACGCACATGAAAAGCTGCTCAAGAGCACTAATTATTAGAGAAATGCAAATCAAAACTACAATGAGGTATCACATCACACCTGTTAGGATCGCCATCATCAGAAAATCTACAAACAACAAATTCTTGGGAGGGTGTGGACAAAAGGAGCCCTCTTCCACTATTGGTGGGAATGTAAATTGATACCGTCACTATGGAGAACCGTATGGAGGTTCCTTTAAAAAACTAGAAATAGAATTACCATCCGATCCAGCAATCCCACTTCTGGGCATATACCCAGAGAAAACCATAAATCAAAAAGGCACATTCACCACAATGTTCATTGCAGCACTATTTAAAATAGCCAGGTAATGGAAGCAACCTAAATGCCCACAGACAGATGAATGGATAAAATTGGGGTACATATATAAAATGGAATATTACTCGGCCATAAAAAGGAATGAAACTGGGTCATTTGTAGAGACATCGATGGATCTAGAGACAGTCATACAGAATGAAGTATGTCAGAAAGAGGAAATCAAACATTTTATATTAATGCATATATGTGGAACCTAAAAGATGGTACAGATGAACTGGTTTGCAGGGAAGAAATAGAGACGCAGAGGTAGAGAACAAACGTATGGACACCAAGTGTGGGAAGCCATGGGGTGGTGGTGGTGGGATGAGTTGGGAGATTGGGATTGACCTGTATACATGTATATGCATAAAATACATAACTGATAATAACCTGCTGTATAAAAAAGTCAATAAAATTAAATTTCAAAATTTTAAAAAATAAAATTTAAAAATAAAACAGAAAAAAGTTCTTCCCTTCACACACATGTATTTATAGGAATGAATTATTTTCATGCTTTTATCTATAAATACATAAAAGAGGAATAAAATCTAACTTGAACCATAAACGAAAAAAAATCTGAACCCACCAGTTATACAGAGGAAAATCCTATCAGGGCACTTGCTCCAGCGGTAAACAATTCTGAAATTGGTCAGAGGTGTGGAATCATCTCCCATCCAGCTAGCACCCACCCCCCACGCAAGGAGCGTCCTCATTGCAAAGCTGGGAGTCCGTGCCGAGGCATCTCTGAATAAAGGTGAGCTGAGCCCCAGGCCAGCTGCTGCTGAACTGTTCCCACCCTTCCCAGGTAAAACACCTGAATATGTACAAGGGCTTGAAAGCCTAGAGGAAGGGCCGTGGAGCCACACTAGCGACAGCACGCAGGCCAACTTGGTGCCTGCAGGCCAGCCAGGGTGGTCCTGGCCCCGGGTACTCTTCCGGAAGCTTTCCATTGTCCTGCCTGTGATACCCCTCCTGTCCCGGCCCCCACTGCTTTTTTCCTTCCTCACCTCTGTCCGGAGAGAAATTCCAGCGGAAGGTATGGGTTACACATCCTCTTCTTTACAGGTGGCAGCCTGGCAACTCCTGCAGAAAGGCCAGCAGTGCCCCACTCACACCGGGCCACCAACAAAGCTGTGGCCCCTCATTCCCTCCCACCAGCTCAGCCCCCGAGACTGCTGACGGGGCAGAGAATATGGAGTCAGGCACAGCTTCAGGGGCTATTGCTGCCTGGAGCGCTGTTTATATTGACCTCAACCAGGCACACCTGGGGAGGGCCGGCCGGCAGGGTAAGGCTGCCCAGGTCAGCTAATCCACAACCCTCAGGGAATCACATTGTTGAAAATCGACCTCGCTAAGGCAGAATAGAAGCCAAGGAAAATAAGGACACAATGCCATTTGCAGCACCGTAGATGAGTCTAGAGGTAATCACGTGACTTGTAGTAAGTCAGAAAGTGAAAGACACATATCATATCATATCACTTATAGGTGTTACCTAAAAATGGATACCAGGGCAGATATTTCCACGGAGAAGGGCAATCACAGATTCATTAAACACACTTATGGTTCACCAATGGAAAGGTGTGAGGATTGGTTTCATTACGATATCGGGGTTAACAGACATATACAAACACAGGTGACATATATAATCACCAAAGACCTACGGAATACCAAGAGAAGACTACTCAACATTCTGTCATAACGTCCCTGGGAAAAGGATCCCATGAAGAACAGACATCTGTATATGCGTAAAAGAACCACATCTCCGCTACCTACAATAAGCCAAACATTGTAATCAAACTTGCTGTAATAAAAAATAAAAATTTAAATTAAAAATACGAACAAGAAGTAGGGAGACAAACTTGAGGGGCTTTCTCCTGGCACATTCCATTCTAAATTCCAATCTAGAACACGACTTCCATTGAGGCTCTGCTGCCCTAGTAACCAGATTTGGTAAGGGAGAACTGCTGCCACCTTGTGGCCGTTTCACACAACAGCAGCTTTAATCCCAGCGCTAATGGTCAGTTGATATTCAAAATCATTGCAGGCCTGTAAATGACACCTGCCCTGAAAACAAATCCTGGGGTCACATATCGACCAAAAAATTCAAAGGACGTCCATATTTCAAAACGACCGTTTCAAAAGGCATATTTTATGCACATTAGTGTTCTGCTTCTTTGTCTTTCTTTCTTTTTTGGTTAAAAAGACGGGAATGGAAAAAGGCATCCCTCAGACTGGGCGAAAATCGTTGCAAACAAATCAATGGACAATGGTTTAATCTCCAATATATATAAACAGCTCATGCAGCTTAATTTTAAAAAAACAAACAACCCAATACAAAAATGGGCAGAAGTTCTAAAGAGACGTTTCTTCAAAGAAGACACAGAGATGGCCAAGACGCACATGAAAAGCTGCTCAAGAGCACTAATTATTAGAGAAATGCAAATCAAAACTACAATGAGGTATCACATCACACCTGTTAGGATCGCCATCATCAGAAAATCTACAAACAACAAATTCTGGGGATGGTGTGGACAAAAGGAGCCCTCTTCCACTATTGGTGGGAATGTAAATTGATACCGTCACTATGGAGAACAGTATGGAGGTTCCTTTAAAAAACTAGAAATAGAATTACCATCCGATCCAGCAATCTCACTTCTGGGCATATACCCAGAGAAAACCATAAATCAAAAAGGCACATTCACCACAATGTTCATTGCAGCACTATTTAAAATAGCCAGGTAATGGAAGCAACCTAAATGCCCACAGACAGATGAATGGATAAAATTGGGGTACATATATAAAATGGAATATTACTCGGCCATAAAAAGGAATGAAACTGGGTCATTTGTAGAGACATCGATGGATCTAGAGACTGTCATACAGAATGAAGTAAGTCAGAAAGAGGAAATCAAATATTGAATATTAATGCATATATGTGGAACCTAAAAGATGGTACAGATGAACTGGTTTGCAGGGAAGAAATAGAGACACAGAGGTAGAGAACAAACGTATGGACACCAAGTTTGGGAAGCCATGGGGTGGTGGTGGTGGGATGAGTTGGGAGATTGGGATTGACCTGTATACATGTATAGGCATAAAATACGTAACTGATAATAACCTGCTGTATAAAAAAGTAAATAAAATTAAATTCCATATTTTAAAAAATAAAATTTAAAAATAAAACAGAAAAAAGTTCTTCCCTTCACACACATGTATTTATAGGGATGAATTATTTCCATGCTTATATCTATAAATACATAAAAGAGGAATAAAATCTAACTTGAACCATAAACGAAAAAAAACCTGAACCCACAGGTTATACAGAGGAAAACCCTATCAGGGCACTTGCTCCAGCGGTAAACAATTCTGAAATTGGTCAGAGGTGTGGAATCATCTCCCATCCAGCTAGCACCCACCCCCCACGCAAGGAGCGTCCTCATTGCAAAGCTGTGAGACCGTGCCGAGGCATCTCTGAATAAAGGTGAGCTGAGCCCCAGGCCAGCTGCTGCTGAACTGTTCCCACCCTTCCCAGGTAAAACACCTGAATATGTACAAGGGCTTGAAAGCCTAGAGGAAGGGCCGTGGAGCCACACTAGCGACAGCACGCAGGCCAACTTGGTGCCTGCAGGCCAGCCAGGGTGGTCCTGGCCCCGGGTACTCTTCCGGAAGCTTTCCATTGTCCTGCCTGAGATACCCCTCCTGTCCCGGCCCCCACTGCTTTTTTCCTTCCTCACCTCTGTCCGGAGAGAAATTCCAGCGGAAGGTATGGGTGACACATCCTCTTCTTTACAGGTGGCAGCCTGGCAACTCCTGCAGAAAGGCCAGCAGTGCCCCACTCACACCGGGCCACCAACAAAGCTGTGGCCCCTTATTCCCTCCCACCAGCTCAGCCCCGAGACTGCTAACGGGGCAGAGAATATGGAGTCAGGCACAGATTCAGGGGCTATTGCTGCCTGGAGCGCTGTTTATATTGACCTCAACCAGGCACACCTGGGGAGGGCCGGCCGGCAGGGTAAGGCTGCCCAGGTCAGCTAATCCACAACCCTCAGGTAATCACATTGTTGAAAATGGACCTCACTAAGGCAGAATAGAAGCCAAGGAAAATAAGGACACAATGCCATTTGCAGCACCGTAGATGAGTCTAGAGGTAATCACGTGACTTGTAGTAAGTCAGAAAGTGAAAGACACATATCATATCATATCACTTATAGGTGTTACCTAAAAATGGATACCAGGGCAGATATTTCCACGGAGAAGGGCAATCACAGATTCATTAAACACACGTATGGTTCACCAAAGGAAAGGTGTGAGGATTGGTTTCATTACGATATCGGGGTTAACAGACATATACAAACACAGGTGACATATATAATCACCAAAGACCTACGGAATACCAAGAGAAGAGTACTCAACATTCTGTCATAACGTCCCTGGGAAAAGGATCCCAGAAGAACAGACATCTGTATATGCGTAAAAGAACCACATCTGCGACACCTACAATAAGCCAAACATTGTAATCAAACTTGCTGTAATAAAAAATAAAAATTTAAATTAAAAATACGAACAAGAAGTAGGGAGACAAACTTGAGGGGCTTTCTCCTGGCACATTCCATTCTAAATTCCAATCTAGAACACGACTTCCATTGAGGCTCTGCTGCCCTAGTAACCAGATTTGGTAAGGGAGAACTGCTGCCACCTTGTGGCCGTTTCACACAACAGCAGCTTTAATCCCAGCGCTAATGGTCAGTTGATATTCAAAATCATTGCAGGCCTGTAAATGACACCTGCCCTGAAAACAAATCCTGGGGTCACATATCGACCAAAAAATTCAAAGGACGTCCATATTTCAAAACGACCGTTTCAAAAGGCATATTTTATGCACATTAGTGTTCTGCTTCTTTGTCTTTCTTTCTTTTTTGGTTAAAAAGACGGGAATGGAAAAAGGCATCCCTCAGACTGGGCGAAAATCGTTGCAAACGAATCAATGGACAAAGGTTTAATCTCCAATATATATAAACAGCTCATGCAGCTTAATTTTAAAAAAACAAACAACCCAATACAAAAATGGGCAGAAGTTCTAAAGAGACGTTTCTTCAAAGAAGAGACAGAGATGGCCAAGACGCACATGAAAAGCTGCTCAAGAGCACTAATTATTAGAGAAATGCAAATCAAAACTACAATGAGGCATCACCTCACACCTGTTAGGATCGCCATCATCAGAATATCTACAAACAACAAATTCTGGGGAGGGTGTGGGCAAAAGGAGCCCTCTTCCACTATTGGTGGGAATGTAAATTGATACCGTCACTATGGAGAACAGTATGGAGGTTCCTTTAAAAAACTAGAAATAGAATTACCATCCGATCCAGCAATCCCACTTCTGGGCATATACCCAGAGAAAACCATAAATCAAAAAGGCACATTCACCACAATGTTCATTGCAGCACTATTTAAAATAGCCAGGTAATGGAAGCAACCTAAATGCCCACAGACAGATGAATGGATAAAATTGGGGTACATATATAAAATGGAATATTACTCGGCCATAAAAAGGAATGAAACTGGGTCATTTGTAGAGACATCGATGGATCTAGAGACTGTCATATAGAATGAAGTAAGTCAGAAAGAGGAAAACAAATATTGTATATTAATGCATATATGTGGAACCTAAAAGATGGTACAGATGAACTGGTTTGCAGGGAAGAAATAGAGACACAGAGGTAGAGAACAAACGTATGGACACCAAGTTTGGGAAGCCATGGGGTGGTGGTGGTGGGATGAGTTGGGAGATTGGGATTGACCTGTATACATGTATAGGCATAAAATACGTAACTGATAATAACCTGCTGTTTAAAAAAGTAAATAAAATTAAATTCCATATTTTAAAAAATAAAATTTAAAAATAAAACAGAAAAAAGTTCTTCCCTTCACACACATGTATTTATAGGAATGAATTATTTCCATGCTTTTATGTATAAATACATAAAAGAAGAATAAAATCTAACTTGAACCATATACGAAAAAAAATCTGAACCCACCAGTTATACAGAGGAAAACCCTATCAGGGCACTTGCTCCAGCGGTAAACAATTCTGAAATTGGTCAGAGGTGTGGAATCATCTCCCATCCAGCTAGCACCCACCCCCCACACAAGGAGCGTCCTCATTGCAAAGCTGGGAGACCGTGCCGAGGCATCTCTGAATAAAGGTGAGCTGAGCCCCAGGCCAGCTGCTGCTGAACTGTTCCCACCCTTCCCAGGTAAAACACCTGAATATGTACAAGGGCTTGAAAGCCTAGAGGAAGGGCCGTGGAGCCACACTAGCGACAGCACGCAGGCCAACTTGGTGCCTGCAGGCCAGCCAGGGTGGTCCTGGCCCCGGGTACTCTTCCGGAAGCTTTCCATTGTCCTGCCTGTGATACCCCTCCTGTCCCGGCCCCAACTGCTTTTTTCCTTCCTCACCTCTGTCCGGAGAGAAATTCCAGCGGAAGGTATGGGTGACACATCCTCTTCTTTACAGGTGGCAGCCTGGCAACTCCTGCAAAAAGGCCAGCAGTGCCCCACTCACACCGGGCCACCAACAAAGCTGTGGCCCCTCATTCCCTCCCACAAGCTCAGCCCCGAGACTGCTGACGGGGCAGAGAATATGGAGTCAGGCACAGATTCAGGGGCTATTGCTGCCTGGAGCGCTGTTTATATTGACCTCAACCAGGCACACCTGGGGAGGGCCGGCCGGCAGGGTAAGGCTGCCCAGGTCAGCTAATCCACAACCCTCAGGGAATCACATTGCTGAAAATCGACCTCGCTAAGGCAGAATAGAAGCCAAGGAAAAAAAGGACACAATGCCATTTGCAGCACCGTAGATGAGTCTAGAGGTAATCACGTGACTTGTAGTAAGTCAGAAAGTGAAAGACACATATCATATCATATCACTTATAGGTGTTACCTAAAAATGGATACCAGGGCAGATATTTCCACGGAGAAGGGCAATCACAGATTCATTAAACACACTTATGGTTCACCAAAGGAAAGTTGTGAGGATTGGTTTCATTACGATATCGGGGTTAACAGACATATACAAACACAGGTGACATATATAATCACCAAAGACCTACGGAATACCAAGAGAAGACTACTCAACATTCTGTCATAACGTCCCTGGGAAAAGGATCCCAGGAAGAACAGACATCTGTATATGTGTAAAAGAACCCCATCTTCGACACCTACAATAAGCCAAACATTGTAATCAAACTTGCTGTAATACAAAATAAAAATTTAAATTAAAAATACGAACAAGAAGTAGGGAGACAAACTTGAGGGGCATTCTCCTGGCACATTCCATTCTAAATTCCAATCTAGAACACGACTTCCATTGAGGCTCTGCTGCCCTAGTAACCAGATTTGGTAAGGGAGAACTGCTGCCACCTTGTGGCCGTTTCACACAACAGCAGGTTTAATCCGAGCGCTAATGGTCAGCTGATATTCAAAATCATTGCAGGCCTGTAAATGACACCTGCCCTGAAAACAAATCCTGGGGTCACATATCGACCAAAAAATTCAAAGGACGTCCATATTTCAAAACGACCGTTTCAAAAGGCATATTTTATGCACATTAGTGTTCTGCTTCTTTGTCTTTCTTTTTTTTTGGTTAAAAGGACGGGAATGGAAAAAGGCATCCCTCAGAATGGACGAAAACGTTCGCAAAAGAATCAATGGACAAAGGTTTAATCTCCAATATATATAAACAGCTCATGCAGCTTAATATTAATAAAACAAACAACCCAATACAAAAATGTGCAGAAGATCTAAATAGACGTTTCTTCCAAGAAGACACAGAGATGGCCAAGACGCACATGAAAAGCTGCTCAACATCACTAATTATTAGAGAAATGCAAATCAAAACTACAATGATGTATGACGTGACTCCTGTTAGAATCGGGATCATCAGAAAATCTACAAACAACAAATTCTGGGGACGGTGTGGACAAAAGGAACCCTCTTCCGCTATTGGTGGGCATGTAAATTGATACAGTCACTATGGAGAACAGTATGGAGGTTCCTTTAAAAAACTAAAAAGAGAATTACCATAGGATCCAGCAATCCCACTTCTGGGCATATACCCAGAGAAAACCATAAATCACAAAGACACATTCACCACAATATTCATTGCAGCACTATTTACAATAGCCAGGTAATGGAAGCAACCTAAATGCCCACAGACAGACGAATGGATAAAGATGTGGTACATATATAAAATGGAATATTACTGAGCCATAAAAAGGAATGAAACTGGGTCATTTGTAGAGAAGTCGATGGATCTAGAGACTGTCATACAGAGGGAAGTAAGTCAGAAAGAGAAAAACAAATATTGTATATTAATGCATATATGTGGAACCTAGAAAAATGGTACAAATGAACTAGTTTGCAGGGCAGAAATAGAGACAGAGGTAGAGAACAAACGTATGGACACCAAGTGGGGGAAGCCATGGGGTGGTGGTGGTGGGATGAGTTGGGAGATTGGGATTGACCTGTATGCATGTATATGCATGAAATAGATAACTAAGAATAACCTGCTGTATGAAAAAATAAATAAAATTAAATTTCAAAATTTTTAAAAATAAAATTTAAAAATAAAACAGAAAAATGTTCTTCCATTCACACAGATGTATTTATATGAATGAATTATTTCCATGCTTATATCAATAAATAGATAAAAGAGGAATAAAATCTAACTCGAACCAAAAAAAAAAAACGGAACCTAACAGTTATACAGAGTAAATCCCTACAAAGGCACTTGATCCAGAGGTAAACAATTCTGAAATTAGTCAGAGGTGGGGAATCATCTCTCATACAGCCACCAGCCCCGCACCCCCACGCAAGGAGCATCCTCATCGCAAAGCTGGGGGACCGTGCCGAGGCCTCTGTGAGTAAACGTGAGCTGAGCCCCAGGCCAGCTGCTGTTGAAACTTTCCCTCCCTTCCCAGGTAAAACACCTGAATATGTACAAGTGCTTGAAAACCTAGAGGAAGGGCCATGGAGCCACACCAGCGACAGCACGCTGGCCAACTTGGTGCCTGCAGGCCAGCCAGGATGGTCCTGGCCCCGGGCGCTCTTCTGGATGCTTTCCATTTCCCTGCTTGAGATACCCCTCCTGTCCCGGCCCCCACTCCTTTTTTTCCTTACTCACCTCAGCCCGGAGAGAAATTCCAGTGGAAGTTATGGGTGACACATCCTCTTCTTTACAGGAGGCAGCCTGGCAACTCCTGCAGAAAGTCCAGCAGAGCCCCACTCACACCGGGCCACCCACAAAGCCGTGGACCCTCACACCCTCCCACCAGCACAGCCCCGAGACTGCTGACGGGGCAGAGAATATGGAGTCAGGCACAGCTGCAGGGGCTATTGCTGCCTGGAGTGCTGTTTATATTGACCTCAACCCAGGCACACCTGGGGAGGGCTTGCCGGCAGGGTCAGGCTGCCCAGGTCAGCTAATCCTCAGCCCTCAGGGAATCACATTGCAGAAAATGGACCTCGCTAAGACAGAATATTCGCCAAGGAAAAAAAGCACACAATGCCATTTGCAGCACCGTAGATGAGTCTAGAGGTAATCACGTGACATGTAGTAAGTCAGAAAGTGAAAGACACATATCATATCATATCACTTATAGGTGTTACCTATAAATTGATACCAGGGCAGATATTTCCACGGAGAAGGGCAATCACAGATTCATTAAACAATCTTATGGTTCACCAAAGGAAAGGTGTGAGGATTGAATTCATTACGATATTGGGGTTAACAGACAGATACAAACACAGGTGAAATATATAATCACCAAAGACCTACGGAATACCAAGAGAAGACTACTCAACATTCTGTCATAACGTACATGGGAAAAGGATCCCAGGAAGAACAGACATATGTATATGTGTAAAAGAAACACATCTTGCACACCAAAAACAAGCCAAACGTTGTAATCAAACTTGCTGTAATAAAAAATAAAAAAAATAAATTCAAAACAAAAACAAGAAGTAGTGAGACAAACTTGAGGGGCTTTCTCCTGGCCCATTCCGTTCTAAATTCCAATCTAGAACGTGAATTCCATTGAGGCTCTGCTGCCCTAGTAACCAGATTTGGTAAGGGAGAACTGCTTCCACCGTGTGGCCGTTTCACACAACAGCAGCTTTCATCCCAGCGCTAATGGTCAGTGGATATTCAAAATCATGACAGGCCTGTAAATGACACCTGCCCTGAAAACAAATCCTGGGGTCATATATCGACCAAAAAATTCAAAAGACGTCCATATTTCAAAATGACAGTTTCAAGAGGCATATTTTACGCACATTAGTGTTCTGCTTCTTTTGCTTTCTTTCTTTCTTGGTTAAAAAAACGGGAATGGAAAAAGGCAACCCTCAGAATGGGCGAAAACGTTCGCAAAAGAATCAATGGACAAAGGTTTAATCTCCAATATATATAAACAGCTCATGCAGCTTAATATTAATAAAACAAACAACCCAATACAAAAAAGGGCAGAAGATCTAAATAGACGTTTCTTCCAAGAAGACACAGAGATGGCCAAGACGCACATGAAAAGCTGCTCAACATCACTAATTATTAGAGAAATGCAAATCAAAACTACAATGATGTATGACGTGACTCCTGTTAGAATCGGGATCATCAGAAAATCTACAAACAACAAATTCTGGGGATGGTGTGGACAAAAGGAACCCTCTTCCGCTATTGGTGGGCATGTAAATTGATACAGTCACTATGGAGAACAGTATGGAGGTCCCTTTAAAAAACTAAAAAGAGAAATACCATAGGATCCAGCAATCCCACTTCTGGGCATATACCCAGAGAAAACCATAAATCACAAAGACACATTCACCACAATATTCATTGCAGCACTATTTACAATAGCCAGGTAATGGAAGCAACCTAAATGCCCACAGACAGACGAATGGATAAAGATGTGGTACATATATAAAATGGAATATTACTGAGCCATAAAAAGGAATGAAACTGGGTCATTTGTAGAGAAGTCGATGGATCTAGAGACTGTCATACAGAGGGAAGAAGTCAGAAAGAGAAAAACAAATATTGTATATTAATGCATATAGGTGGAACCTAGAAAAATGGTACAAATGAACTAGTTTGCAGGGCAGAAATAGAGACAGAGGTAGAGAACAAACGTATGGACACCAAGTGGGGGAAGAGATGGGGTGGTGGTGGTGGGATGAGTTGGGAGATTGGGATTGACCTGTATACATGTATATGCATGAAATAGATAACTAAGAATAACCTGCTGTATAAAAAAATAAATAAAATTAAATTTCAAAATTTTTAAAAATAAAATTTAAAAATAAAACAGGAAAAAGTTCTTCCATTCACACAGATGTATTTATATGAATGAATTATTTCCATGCTTATATCAATAAATACATAAAAGAGGAATAAAATCTAACTCGAACCAAAAAAAAAAAAACCTGAACCTAACAGTTATACAGAGTAAATCCCTACAAAGGCACTTGCTCCAGCGGTAAACAATTCTGAAATTGGTCAGAGGTGGGGTATCATCTCTCATACAGCCAGTAGCCCTGCCCCGCCACGCAAGGAACGTCCTCATCGCAAAGCTGGGTGACCGTGCCGAGGCCTCTGTGAGTAAACGTGAGCTGAGCCCCAGGCCAGCTGCTGTTGAAATTTTCCCTCCCTTCCCAGGTAAAACACCTGAATATGTACAAGTGCTTGAAAACCTAGAGGAAGGGCCATGGAGCCACACCAGCGACAGCACGCTGGCCAACTTGGTGCCTGCAGGCCAGCCAGGATGGTCCTGGCCCCGGGCGCTCTTCTGGAAGCTTTCCATTTCCCTGCCTGAGATACCCCTCCTGTCCTGGCCCCCACTCCTTTTTTTCCTTCCTCACCTCAGCCCGGAGAGAAATTCCAGTGGAAGTTATGGGTGACACATCCTCTTCTTTACAGGTGGCAGCCTGGCAACTCCTGCAGAAAGTCCAGCAGAGCCCCACTCACACCGGGCCACCCACAAAGCCGTGGACCCTCACACCCTCCCACCATCACAGCCCCGAGACTGCTGACGGGGCAGAGAATATGGAGTCAGGCACAGCTGCAGGGGCTATTGCTGCCTGGAGTGCTGTTTATATTGACCTCAACCCAGGCACACCTGGGGAGGGCTTGCCGGCAGGGTCAGGCTGCCCAGGTCAGCTAATCCTCAGCCCTCAGGGAATCACATTGCAGAAAATGGACCTCGCTAAGACAGAATATTCGCCAAGGAATAAAAGCACACAATGCCATTTGCAGCACCGTAGATGAGTCTAGAGGTAATCACGTGACTTGTAGTAATCCAGAAAGTGAAAGACACATATCATATCATATCACTTATAGGTGTTACCTATAAATTGATACCAGGGCAGATATTTCCACGGAGAAGGGCAATCACAGATTCATTAAACAAACTTATGGTTCACCAAAGGAAAGGTGTGAGGATTGAATTCATTACGATATTGGGGTTAAGAGACAGATACAAACACAGGTGAAATATATAATCACCAAAGACCTACGGAATACCAAGTGAAGACTACTCAACATTCTGTCATAACGTACATGGGAAAAGGATCCCAGGAAGAACAGACATATGTATATGTGTAAAAGAAACACATCTTGCACACCAAAAACAAGCCAAACGTTGTAATCAAACTTGCTGTAATAAAAAATAAAAAAAATAAATTCAAAACAAAAACAAGAAGTAGTTAGACAAACTTGAGGAGCTTTCTCCTGGCCCATTCCGTTCTAAATTCCAATCTAGAACGTGAATTCCATTGAGGCTCTGCTGCCCTAGTAACCAGATTTGGTAAGGGAGAACTGCTGCCACCTTGTGGCCGTTTAACACAACAGCAGCTTTAATCCCAGCGCTATTGGTCAGTGGATATTCCAAATCATTGCAGGCCTGTAAATGACACCTGCCCTGAAAACAAATCCTGGGGTCATATATCGACCAAAAAATTCAAAAGACGTCCATATTTCAAATCGACAGTTTCAAGAGGCATATTTCACGCACATTAGTGTTCTGCTTCTTTTGCTTTCTTTCTTTCTTTGTTAAAAAAACGGGAATGGAAAAAGGCAACCCTCAGAAAGGGCGAAAACGTTCACAAACGAATCAATGGACAAAGGTTTAATCTCCAATATATATAAACAGCTCATGCAGCTTAATATTAATAAAACAAACAACCCAATACAAAAATGGGCAGAAGATCTAAATAGACGTTTCTTCAAAGAAGACACAGAGATGGCCAAGAAGCACATGAAAAGCTGCTCAACATCACTAATTATTAGAGAAATGCAAATCAAAACTACAATGAGGTAGACCTCACACCTGTTAGAATCGGCATCATCAGATAATCTACAAACAACAAATTCTGGGGAGTGTGTGGACAAAAAGAACCCTCTTCCGCTATTGGTGGTAATGTAAATTGATACAGTCACTATGGAGAACAGTATGGAGGTTCCTTTAAAAAACTAAAAAGAGAATTACCATAGGATCCAGCAATCCCACTTCTGGGCATATACCCAGAGAAAACCATATATCACAAAGACACATTCACACAATGTTCATTGCAGCACTATTTACAATAGCCAGGTAATGGAAGCAACCTAAATGGCCACAGACAGACGAATGGATAAAGATGTGGTACATATATAAAATGGAATATTACTCAGCCATAAAAAGGAATGAAACTGGGTCATTTGTAGAGAAGTTGATGGATCTAGAGACTGTCATACAGAGTGAAGTAAGTCAGAAAGAGAAAAACAAATATTGTATATTAATGCCTATATGTGGAACCTAGAAAAATGGTACAGATGAACTGGTTTGCAGGGCAGAAATAGAGACACAGAGGTAGAGACCAAACGTATGGACCCAAAGTGGGGGAAGCCATGGGGTGGTGGTGGTGGGATGAGTTGGGAGATTGGGATTGAGCTGTATACATGTTTATGCATATAATAGATAACTAATAATAACCTACTGTATAAAAAAATAAATAAAATTAAATTTCAAAATTTTTAAAAATAAAATGTAAAAATAAAACAGAAAAAAATTTCTTCCATTGACACTGTTGTATTTATAAGAATGAATTATTTCCATGCTTATATCCATAAATACATAAAAGAGGAATAAAATCTAACTTAAACCAAAAAAGAAAAAAAACCCTGAACCTAACAGTTATACAGAGGAAAACACTACCAAGGCAATTGCTCCAGTGGTAAACAATTCTAAAATTGGTCAGAGGTGGGGAATCATCTCCCATACAGCCAGCAGCCCCGCCCGCCCACGCAAGGAGCGTCCTTATTGCAAAGCTGGGGGACCGTGCCGAGGCCTCTGTGAGTAAACGTGAGCTGAGCCCCAGGCCAGCTGCTGCTGAACTGTTCCCACCCTTCCCAGGTGAAACACCTGAATATGTACAAGGGCTTGAAAGCCTAGAGGAAGGGCCGTGGAGCCACACCAGTGACAGCACGCAGGCCAACTTGGTGCCTGCAGGTCAGCCAGGATTGTCCTGGCCACGGGCGCTCTTCTGGAAGCTTTCCATTGCCCTGCCTGAGATACCCCTCCTGTCCCGGACCCCACTCCTTTTTTTCCTTACTCACCTCAGCCCGGAGAGATATTCCAGTGGAAGTTATGGGTGACACATCGTCTTCTTTACAGGTGGCAGCCTGGCAACTCTTGCAGAAAGTCCAGCAGAGCCCCACTCACACCGGGCCACCCACAAAGCCGTGGACCCTCACACCCTCCCACCAGCACAGCCCCGAGACTGCTGACGGGGCAGAGAATATGGAGTCAGGCACAGCTGCAGGGGCTATTGCTGCCTGGAGTGCTGTTAATATTGACCTCAACAAAGGCACACCTGGGGAGGGCTTGCCGGCAGGGTCAGGCTGCCCAGGTCAGCTAATCCTCAGCCCTCAGGGAATCACATTGCAGAAAATGGACCTCGCTAAGACCGAATATTCGCCAAGGAAAAAAAGGACACAGTGCCATTTGCAGCACCGTAGATGAGTCTAGAGGTAATCACGTGACTTGGAGTAAGTCAGAAAGTGAAAGACACATATCATATCATATCACTTATAGGTGTAACCTATAAATTGATACCAGGGCAGATATTTCCACGGAGAAGGGCAATCACAGATTCATTAAACAAACTTATGGATCACCAAAGGAAAGGTGTGAGGATTGAATTCATTACGATATTGGGGTTAACAGACATATACAAACACAGTAGACGTATATAATCACCAAAGACCTACGGAGTACCAAGAGAAGACTACTCAACATTCTGTCATAACGTACATGGGAAAAGGATCCCAGGAAGAACAGACATATGTATATGTGTAAAAGAACCACCTCTTGCACACCTACAACAAGCTAAACGTTGTACTCAAACTTGCTGTAATAAAAAATAAAAAATTAAATGAGAAACACGAACAAGAAGTAGTGACACAAACTTGAGGGGCTTTCTCCTGGCACATTCCGTTCTACATTCCAATCTAGAACACGACTTCCATTGAGGCTCTGCCGCCCTAGTAACCAGATTTGGTAAGGGAGAACTGCTGCCACCTTGTGGCCGTTTCACACAACAGCAGCTTTAATCCCAGCGCTAATGGTCAGTGGATATTCCAAATCATTACAGGCCTGTAAATGACACCTGCCCTGAAAACAAATCCTGGGCTCATATATCGACCAAAAAATTCAAAAGACGTCCATATTTCAAAACGGCAGTTTCAAGAGGCATATTTCACGCACATTAGTGTTCTGCTTCTTTTCGTTTCTTTCTTTCTTTGTTAAAAATACGGGAATGGAAAAAGGCAACCCTCAGAATGGGCGAAAACTTTCACAAACGAATCAATGGACAAAGGTTTAATCTCCAAAATATATAAACAGCTCATGCAGCTTAATATTAATAAAACAAACAACCCAATACAAAAATGGGCAGAAGATCTAAATAGACGTTTCTTCAAAGAAGACACAGAGATGGCCAAGACGCACATGAAAAGCTGCTCAACATCACTAATTATTAGAGAAATGCAAATCAAAACTACAATGAGGTAAGACCTCACACCTGTTAGAATCGGCATCATCAGATAATCTACAAACAACAAATTCTGGGGAGGGTGTGGACAAAAGGAAGCCTCTTCCGCTATTGGTGGGAATGTAAATTGATACAGTCACTATGGAGAACAGTATGGAGGTTCCTTTAAAAAACTAAAAAGAGAATTACCATAGGATCCAGCAATCCCACTTCTGGGCATATACCCAGAGAAAACCATATATCACAAAGACACATTCACACAATGTTCATTGCAGCACTATTTACAATAGCCAGGTAATGGAAGCAACCTAAATGGCCACAGACAGACGAATGGATAAAGATGTGGTACATATATAAAATGGAATATTACTCAGCCATAAAAAGGAATGAAACTGGGTCATTTGTAGAGAAGTTGATGGATCTAGAGACTGTCATACAGAGTGAAGTAAGTCAGAAAGAGAAAAACAAATATTGTATATTAATGCCTATATGTGGAACCTAGAAAAATGGGACAGATGAACTGGTTTGCAGGGCAGAAATAGAGACACAGAGGTAGAGAACAAACGTATGGACCCAAAGTGGGGGAAGCCATGGGGTGGTGGTGGTGGGATGAGTTGGGAGATTGGGATTGACCTGTATACATGTTTATGCATATAATAGATAACTAATAATAACCTACTGTATAAAAAAATAAATAAAATTAAATTTCAAAATTTAAAAAAATAAAATGTAAAAATAAAACAGAAAAAAATTTCTTCCATTCACACTGATGTATTTATAAGAATGAATTATTTCCATGCTTATATCTATAAATATATAAAAGAGGAATAAAATCTAACTTAAACCAAAGAAGAAAAAAAACCCTGAACCTAACAGTTATACAGAGGAAAACACTACCAAGGCAATTGCTCCAGTGGTAAACAATTCTGAAATTGGTCAGAGGTGGGGAATCATCTCCCATACAGCCAGCAGCCCCGCCCGCCCACGCAAGGAGCGTCCTTATTGCAAAGCTGGGGGACCGTGCCGAGGCCTCTGTGAGTAAACGTGAGCTGAGCCCCAGGCCAGCTGCTGCTGAACTGTTCCCACCCTTCCCAGGTGAAACACCTGAATATGTACAAGGGCTTGAAAGCCTAGAGGAAGGGCCGTGGAGCCACACCAGCGACAGCACGCAGGCCAACTTGGTGCCTGCAGGTCAGCCAGGATGGTCCTGGCCACGGGCGCTCTTCTGGAAGCTTTCCATTGCCCTGCCTGAGATACCCCTCCTGTCTCGGACCCCACTCCTTTTTTTCCTTACTCACCTCAGCCCGGAGAGATATTCCAGTGGAAGTTATGGGTGACACATCGTCTTCTTTACAGGTGGCAGCCTGGCAACTCCTGCAGAAAGTCCAGCAGAGCCCCACTCACACCGGGCCACCCACAAAGCCGTGGACCCTCCCACCCTCCCACCAGCACAGCCCCGAGACTGCTGACGGGGCAGAGAATATGGAGTCAGGCACAGCTGCAGGGGCTATTGCTGCCTGGAGTGCTGTTTATATTGACCTCAACCCAGGCACACCTGGTGAGGGCTTGCCGGCAGGGTCAGGCTGCCCAGGTCAGCTAATCCTCAGCCCTCAGGGAATCACATTGCAGAAAATGGACCTCGCTGAGACCGAATATTCGCCAAGGAAAAAAAGGACACAGTGCCATTTGCAGCACCGTAGATGAGTCTAGAGGTAATCACGTGACTTGGAGTAAGTCAGAAAGTGAAAGACACATATCATATCATATCACTTATAGGTGTTACCTATTAATCGATACCAGGGCAGATATTTCCACGGAGAAGGGCAATCACAGATTCATTAAACAAACTTATGGATCACCAAAGGAAAGGTGTGAGGATTGAATTCATTACGATATTGGGGTTAACAGACATATACAAACACAGTAGACGTATATAATCACCAAAGACCTACGGAGTACCAAGAGAAGACTACTCAACATTCTGTCATAACGTACATGGGAAAAGGATCCCAGGAAGAACAGACATATGTATATGTGTAAAAGAACCACCTCTTGCACACCTACTACAAGCTAAACGTTGTACTCAAACTTGCTGTAATAAAAAATAAAAAATTAAATGAGAAACACGAACAAGAAGTAGTGACACAAACTTGAGGGGCTTTTTCCTGGCACATTCCGTTCTACATTCCAATCTAGAACACGACTTCCATTGAGGCTCTGCTGCCCTAGTAACCAGATTTGGTAAGGGAGAACTGCTGCCACCTTGTGGCCGTTTCACACAACAGCAGCTTTAATCCCAGCGCTAATGGTCAGTGGATATTCCAAATCATTACAGGCCTGTAAATGACACCTGCCCTGAAAACAAATCCTGGGCTCATATATCGACCAAAAAATTCAAAAGACGTCCATATTTCAAAACGGCAGTTTCAAGAGGCATATTTCACGCACATTAGTGTTCTGCTTCTTTTCGTTTCTTTCTTTCTTTGTTAAAAATACGGGAATGGAAAAAGGCAACCCTCAGAATGGGCGAAAACTTTCACAAACGAATCAATGGACAAAGGTTTAATCTCCAAAATATATAAACAGCTCATGCAGCTTAATATTAATAAAACAAACAACCCAATACAAAAATGGGCAGAAGATCTAAATAGACGTTTCTTCAAAGAAGACACAGAGATGGCCAAGACGCACATGAAAAGCTGCTCAACATCACTAATTATTAGAGAAATGCAAATCAAAACTACAATGAGGTAAGACCTCACACCTGTTAGAATCGGCATCATCAGATAATCTACAAACAACAAATTCTGGGGAGGGTGTGGACAAAAGGAAGCCTCTTCCGCTATTGGTGGGAATGTAAATTGATACAGTCACTATGGAGAACAGTATGGAGGTTCCTTTAAAAAACTAAAAAGAGAATTACCATAGGATCCAGCAATCCCACTTCTGGGCATATACCCAGAGAAAACCATATATCACAAAGACACATTCACACAATGTTCATTGCAGCACTATTTACAATAGCCAGGTAATGGAAGCAACCTAAATGGCCACAGACAGACGAATGGATAAAGATGTGGTACATATATAAAATGGAATATTACTCAGCCATAAAAAGGAATGAAACTGGGTCATTTGTAGAGAAGTTGATGGATCTAGAGACTGTCATACAGAGTGAAGTAAGTCAGAAAGAGAAAAACAAATATTGTATATTAATGCCTATATGAGGAACCTAGAAAAATGGGACAGATGAACTGGTTTGCAGGGCAGAAATAGAGACACAGAGGTAGAGAACAAACGTATGGACCCAAAGTGGGGGAAGCCATGGGGTGGTGGTGGTGGGATGAGTTGGGAGATTGGGATTGACCTGTATACATGTTTAAGCATATAATAGATAACTAATAATAACCTACTGTATAAAAAAATAAATAAAATTAAATTTCAAAATTTTTAAAAATAAAATGTAAAAATAAAACAGAAAAAAATTTCTTCCATTCACACTGATGTATTTATAAGAATGAATTATTTCCATGCTTATATCTATAAATACATAAAAGAGGAATAAAATCTAACTTAAACCAAAAAAGAAAAAAAACCCTGAACCTAACAGTTATACAGAGGAAAACACTACCAAGGCAATTGCTCCAGTGGTAAACAATTCTAAAATTGGTCAGAGGTGGGGAATCATCTCCCATACAGCCAGCAGCCCCGCCCGCCCACGCAAGGAGCGTCCTTATTGCAAAGCTGGGGGACCGTGCCGAGGCCTCTGTGAGTAAACGTGAGCTGAGCCCCAGGCCAGCTGCTGCTGAACTGTTCCCACCCTTCCCAGGTGAAACACCTGAATATGTACAAGGGCTTGAAAGCCTAGAGGAAGGGCCGTGGAGCCACACCAGCGACAGCACGCAGGCCAACTTGGTGCCTGCAGGTCAGCCAGGATGGTCCTGGCCACGGGCGCTCTTCTGGAAGCTTTCCATTGCCCTGCCTGAGATACCCCTCCTGTCCCGGCCCCCACTCCTTTTTTTCCTTACTCACCTCAGCCCGGAGAGATATTCCAGTGGAAGTTATGGGTGACACATCGTCTTCTTTACAGGTGGCAGCCTGGCAACTCCTGCAGAAAGTCCAGCAGAGCCCCACTCACACCGGGCCACCCACAAAGCCGTGGACCCTCACACCCTCCCACCAGCACAGCCCCGAGACTGCTGACGGGGCAGAGAATATGGAGTCAGGCACAGCTGCAGGGGCTATTGCTGCCTGGAGTGCTGTTAATATTGACCTCAACAAAGGCACACCTGGGGAGGGCTTGCCGGCAGGGTCAGGCTGCCCAGGTCAGCTAATCCTCAGCCCTCAGGGAATCACATTGCAGAAAATGGACCTCGCTAAGACCGAATATTCGCCAAGGAAAAAAAGGACACAGTGCCATTTGCAGCACCGTAGATGAGTCTAGAGGTAATCACGTGACTTGGAGTAAGTCAGAAAGTGAAAGACACATATCATATCATATCACTTATAGGTGTTACCTATAAATTGATACCAGGGCAGATATTTCCACGGAGAAGGGCAATCACAGATTCATTAAACAAACTTATGGATCACCAAAGGAAAGGTGTGAGGATTGAATTCATTACGATATTGGGGTTAACAGACATATACAAACACAGTAGACGTATATAATCACCAAAGACCTACGGAGTACCAAGAGAAGACTACTCAACATTCTGTCATAACGTACATGGGAAAAGGATCCCAGGAAGAACAGACATATGTATATGTGTAAAAGAACCACCTCTTGCACACCTACTACAAGCTAAACGTTGTACTCAAACTTGCTGTAATAAAAAATAAAAAATTAAATGAGAAACACGAACAAGAAGTAGTGACACAAACTTGAGGGGCTTTTTCCTGGCACATTCCGTTCTACATTCCAATCTAGAACACGACTTCCATTGAGGCTCTGCTGCCCTAGTAACCAGATTTGGTAAGGGAGAACTGCTGCCACCTTGTGGCCGTTTCACACAACAGCAGCTTTAATCCCAGCGCTAATGGTCAGTGGATATTCCAAATCATTACAGGCCTGTAAATGACACCTGCCCTGAAAACAAATCCTGGGCTCATATATCGACCAAAAAATTCAAAAGACGTCCATATTTCAAAACGGCAGTTTCAAGAGGCATATTTCACGCACATTAGTGTTCTGCTTCTTTTCGTTTCTTTCTTTCTTTGTTAAAAATACGGGAATGGAAAAAGGCAACCCTCAGAATGGGCGAAAACTTTCACAAACGAATCAATGGACAAAGGTTTAATCTCCAAAATATATAAACAGCTCATGCAGCTTAATATTAATAAAACAAACAACCCAATACAAAAATGGGCAGAAGATCTAAATAGACGTTTCTTCAAAGAAGACACAGAGATGGCCAAGACGCACATGAAAAGCTGCTCAACATCACTAATTATTAGAGAAATGCAAATCAAAACTACAATGAGGTAAGACCTCACACCTGTTAGAATCGGCATCATCAGATAATCTACAAACAACAAATTCTGGGGAGGGTGTGGACAAAAGGAACCCTCTTCCGCTATTGGTGGGAATGTAAATTGATACAGTCACTATGGAGAACAGTATGGAGGTTCCTTTAAAAAACTAAAAAGAGAATTACCATAGGATCCAGCAATCCCACTTCTGGGCATATACCCAGAGAAAACCATAAATCACAAAGACACATTCACACAATGTTCATTGCAGCACTATTTACAATAGCCCGGTATTGGAAGCAACCTTAATGCCCAAAGACAGACAAATGGATAAAGATGTGGTACATATATAAAATGGAATATTACTCAGCCATAAAAAGGAATGAAACTGGGTCATTTGTAGAGAAGTTGATGGATCTAGAGACTGTCATACAGAGTGAAGTAAGTCAGAAAGAGAAAAACAAATATTGTATATTAATGCCTATATGAGGAACCTAGAAAAATGGGACAGATGAACTGGTTTGCAGGGCAGAAATAGAGACACAGAGGTAGAGAACAAACGTATGGACCCAAAGTGGGGGAAGCCATGGGGTGGTGGTGGTGGGATGAGTTGGGAGATTGGGATTGACCTGTATACATGTTTAAGCATATAATAGATAACTAATAATAACCTACTGTATAAAAAAATAAATAAAATTAAATTTCAAAATTTTTAAAAATAAAATGTAAAAATAAAACAGAAAAAAATTTCTTCCATTCACACTGATGTATTTATGAGAATGAATTATTTCCATGCTTATATCCATAAATACATAAAAGAGGAATAAAATCTAACTTGAACCAAAAAAGAAAAAAAAAACTGAACCTAACAGTTATACAGAGGAAAACACTACCAAGGCACTTGCTCCAGTGGTAAACAATTCTGAAATTGGTCAGAGGTGGGGAATCATCTCCCATAGAGCCAGCAGCCCCGCCCACCCACGCAAGGAGCGTACTTATTGCAAAGCTGGGGGACCGTGCCGAGGCCTCTGTGAGTAAACGTGAGCTGAGCCCCAGGCCAGCTGCTGCTGAACTGTTCCCACCCTTCCCAGGTGAAACACCTGAATATGTACAAGGGCTTGAAAGCCTAGACGAAGGGCCGTGGAGCCACACCAGCGACAGCACGCAGGCCACCTTGGTGCCTGCAGGTCAGCCAGGATGGTCCTGGCCACGGGCGCTCTTCTGGAAGCTTTCCATTGCCCTGCCTGAGATACCCCTCCTGTCCCGGCCCCCACTCCTTTTTTTCCTTCCTCACCTCAGCCCGGAGTGATATTCCAGTGGAAGTTATGTGTGACACATCCTCTTCTTTACAGGCGGCAGCCTGGCATCTCCTGCAGAAAGTCCAGCAGAGCCCCACTCACACCGGGCCACCCACAAAGCCGTGGACCCTCACACCCTCCCACCAGCCCAGCCCCGAGACTGCTGACGGGGCAGAGAATATGGAGTCAGGCACAGCTGCAGGGGCTATTGCTGCCTGGAGTGCTGTTTATATTGACCTCAACCCAGGCACACCTGGGGAGGGCTTGCCGGCAGGGTCAGGCTGCCCAGGTCAGCTAATCCTCAGCCCTCAGGGAATCACATTGCAGAAAATGGACCTCGCTAAGACAGAATATTCGCCAAGGAAAAGAAGCACACAATGCCATTTGCAGCACCGTATATGAGGCTAGAGGTAATCACGTGACTTGGAGTAAGTCAGAAAGTGAAAGACCCATATCATATCATATCACTTATAGGTGTTACCTATAAATTGATACCAGGGCAGATATTTCCACGGAGAAGGGCAATCACAGATTCATTAAACAAACTTATGGATCACCAAAGGAAAGGTGTGAGGATTGAATTCATTACGATATTGGGGTTAACAGACATATACAAACACAGTAGACGTATATAATCACCAAAGACCTACGGAGTACCAAGAGAAGACTACTCAACATTCTGTCATAACGTACATGGGAAAAGGATCCCAGGAAGAACAGACATATGTATATGTGTAAAAGAACCACCTCTTGCACACCTACAACAAGCTAAACGTTGTACTCAAACTTGCTGTAATAAAAAATAAAAAATTAAATTAAAAACACGAACAAGAAGTAGTGACACAAACTTGAGGGGCTTTCTCCTGGCACATTCCGTTCTACATTCCAATCAAGAACGCGACTTCCATTGAGGCTCTGCTGCCCTAGTAACCAGATTAGGTAAGGGAGAACTGCTGCCACCTTGTGGCCGTTTCACACAACAGCAGCTTTAATCCCAGCGCTAATGGTCAGTGGATATTCCAAATCATTACAGGCCTGTAAATGACACCTGCCCTGAAAACAAATCCTGGGGTCATATATCGACCAGAAAATTCAAAAGACGTCCATATTTCAAAACGGCAGTTTCAAGAGGCATATTTCACGCACATTAGTGTTCTGCTTCTTTTCGTTTCTTTCTTTCTTTGTTAAAAAAACGGGAATGGAAAAAGGCAACCCTCAGAATGGGCGAAAACTTTCACAAACGAATCAATGGACAAAGGTTTAATCTTGAAAATATATAAACAGCTCATGCAGCTTAATATTAATAAAACAAACAACCCAATACAAAAATGGGCAGAAGATCTAAATAGACGTTTCTTCAAAGAAGACACAGAGATGGCCAAGACGCACATGAAAAGCTGCTCAACATCACTAATTATTAGAGAAATGCAAATCAAAACTACAATGGGGTAAGACCTCACACCTGTTAGAATCGGCATCATCAGATAATCTACAAATAACAAATTCTGGGGAGGGTGTGGACAAAAGGAACCCTCTTCCGCTATTGGTGGGAATGTAAATTGATACAGTCACTATGGAGAACAGTATGGAGGTTCCTTTAAAAAACTAAAAAGAGAATTACCATAGGATCCAGCAATCCCACTTTTGGGCATTTACCCAGAGAAAACCATATATCACAAAGACACATTCACACAATGTTCATTGCAGCACTATTTACAATAGCCAGGTAATGGAAGCAACCTAAATGGCCACAGACAGACGAATGGATAAAGATGTGGTACATATATAAAATGGAATATTACTCAGCCATAAAAAGGAATGAAACTGGGTCATTTGTAGAGAAGTTGATGGATCTAGAGACTGTCATACAGAGTGAAGTAAGTCAGAAAGAGAAAAACAAATATTGTATATTAATGCCTATATGTGGAACCTAGAAAAATGCTACAGATGAACTGGTTTGCAGGGCAGAAATAGAGACACAGAGGTAGAGAACAAACGTATGGACACAAAGTGGGGGAAGCCATGGGGTGGTGGTGGTGGGATGAGTTGGGAGATTGGGATTGACCTGTATACATGTTTATGCATAAAATAGATAACTAATAATAACCTACTGTATAAAAAAATAAATAAAATTAAATTTCAAAAATTTTAAAAATAAAATGTAAAAATAAAACAGAAAAAAATTTCTTCCATTCACACTGATGTATTTATAAGAATGAATTATTTCCATGCTTATATCTATAAATACATAAAAGAGGAATAAAATCTAACTTGAACCAAAAAAGAAAAAAAAAACCTGAACCTAACAGTTATACAGAGGAAAACACTACCAAGGCTCTTGCTCCAGTGGTAAACAATTCTGAAATTGGTCAGAGGTCGGGAATCATCTCCCATACAGCCAGCAGCCCCACCCGCCCATGCAAGGAGCGTCCTTATTGCAAAGCTGGGGGACCGTGCTGAGGCCTCTGTGAGTAAACGTGAGCTGAGCCCCAGGCCAGCTGCTGCTGAACTGTTCCCACCCTTCCCAGGTGAAACACCTGATATGTACAAGGGATTGAAAGCCTAGAGGAAGGGCCGTGGAGCCACACCAGCGACAGCACGCAGGCCAACTTTGTGCCTGCAGGTCAGCCAGGATGGTCCTGGCCACGGGCGCTCTTCTGGAAGCTTTCCATTGCCCTGCCTGAGATAACCCTCCTGTCCCGGCCCCCACTCCTTTTTCCCTTCCTCACCTCAGCGCGGAGAGATATTCCAGTGGAAGTTATGGGTGACACATCGTCTTCTTTACAGGTGGCAGCCTGGAAACTCCTGCAGAAATTCCAGCAAAGCCACACTCACACTGGGCCACCCACAAAGCCGTGGACGCTCACACCCTCCCACCAGCACAGCCCCGAGACTGCTGACGGGGCAGAGAATATGGAGTCAGGCACAGCTGCAGGGGCTATTGCTGCCTGGAGTGCTGTTTATATAGACCTCAACCCAGGCACACCTGGGGAGGGCTTGCCGGCAGGGTCAGGCTGCCCAGGTCAGCTAATCCGCAGCCCTCAGGGAATCACATTGCAGAAAATGGACCTCGCTAAGACAGAATATTCGCCAAGGAAAAAAAGGACACAATGCCATTTGCAGCACCGTAGATGAGTCTAGAGGTAATCACGTGACTTGGAGTAAGTCAGAAAGTGAAAGACACATATCATATCATATCACTTATAGGTGTTACCTATAAATTGATACCAGGGCAGATATTTCCACGGAGAAGGGCAATCACAGATTCAATAAACAAACTTATGGTTCACCAAAGGAAAGGTGTGAGGATTGAATTCATTACGATATTGGGGTTAACAGACATATACAAACACAGTAGACGTATATAATCACCAAAGACCTACGGAGTACCAAGAGAAGACTACTCAACATTCTGTCATAACGTACATGGGAAAAAGATCCCAGGAAGATCAGACATATGTATATGTGTAAAAGAACCACCTCTTGCACACCTACAACAAGCTAAACGTTGTACTCAAACTTGCTGTAATAAAAAATAAAAAATTAAATTACAAACACGAACAAGAAGTAGTGAGACAAACTTGAGGGGCTTTCTCCTGGCACATTCCGTTCTACATTCCAATCTAGAACGCGACTTCCATTGAGGCTCTGCTGCCCTAGTAACCAGATTTGGTAAGGGAGAACTGCTGCCACCTTGTGGCCGTTTCACACAACAGCAGCTTTAATCCCAGCGCTAAAGGTCAGTGGATATTCCAAATCATTACAGGCCTGTAAATGACACCTGCCCTGAAAACACATCCTGGGGTCATATATCGACCAAAAAATTCAAAAGACGTCCATATTTCAAAACGACAGTTTCAAGAGGCATATTTCACGCACATTAGTGTTCTGCTTCTTTTGGTTTCTTTCTTTCTTTGTTAAAAAAACGGGAATGGAAAAAGGCAACCCTCAGAATGGGCGAAAACGTTCACAAACGAATCAATGGACAAAGGTTTAATCTCCAATATATATAAACAGCTCATGCAGCTTAATATTAATAAAACAAACAACCCAATACAAAATTGGGCAGAAGATCTAAAGAGACGTTTCTTCAAAGAAGACACAGAGATGGCCAAGACGCACATGAAAAGCTGCTCAACATCACTAATTATTAGAGAAATGCAAAACAAAACTACAATGGGGTAAGACCTCACACCTGTTAGAATGGGCATCATCAGATAATCTACAAACAACAAATTCTGGGGAGGGTGTGGACAAAAGGAACCCTCTTCCGCTATTGGTGGGAATGTAAATTGATACAGTCACTATGGAGAACAGTATGGATGTTCCTTTAAAAAACTAAGAACAGAATTACCATAGGATCCAGCAATCCCACTTCTGGGCATATACCCAGAGAAAACCATAAATCACAAAGACACATTCACCACAATGTTCATTGCAGCACTATTTACAATAGCCAGGTAATGGAAGCAACCTAAATGGCCATAGACAGACGAATGGATAAAGATGTGGTACATATATAAAATGGAATATTACTCAGCCATAAAAAGGAATGAAACTGGGTCATTTGTAGAGAAGTTGATGGATCTAGAGACTGTCATACAGAGTGAAGTAAGTCAGAAAGAGAAAAACAAACATTGTATATTAATGTCTATATGTGGAACCTAGAAAAATGCTACAGATGAACTGGTTTGCAGGGCAGAAATAGAGACACAGAGGTAGAGAACAAACGTATTGACAGAAAGTGGGGGAAGCCATGGGGTGGTGGTGGTGGGATGAGTTGGGAGATTGGGATTGACCTGTATACATGTTTATGCATATAATAGATAACTAATAATAACCTACTGTATAAAAAAATAAATAAAATTAAATTTCAAAATTTTAAAAAATAAAATGTAAAAATAAAACAGAAAAAAATTTCTTCCATTCACACTGATGTATTTATAAGAATGAATTATTTCCATGCTTATATCTATAAATATATAAAAGAGGAATAAAATCTAACTTAAACCAAAGAAGAAAAAAAACCCTGAACCTAACAGTTATACAGAGGAAAACACTACCAAGGCAATTGCTCCAGTGGTAAACAATTCTAAAATTGGTCAGAGGTGGGGAATCATCTCCCATACAGCCAGCAGCCCCGCCCGCCCACGCAAGGAGCGTCCTTATTGCAAAGCTGGGGGACCGTGCCGAGGCCTCTGTGAGTAAACGTGAGCTGAGCCCCAGGCCAGCTGCTGCTGAACTGTTCCCACCCTTCCCAGGTGAAACACCTGAATATGTACAAGGGCTTGAAAGCCTAGAGGAAGGGCCGTGGAGCCACACCAGCGACAGCACGCAGGCCAACTTGGTGCCTGCAGGTCAGCCAGGATGGTCCTGGCCACGGGCGCTCTTCTGGAAGCTTTCCATTGCCCTGCCTGAGATACCCCTCCTGTCTCGGACCCCACTCCTTTTTTTCCTTACTCACCTCAGCCCGGAGAGATATTCCAGTGGAAGTTATGGGTGACACATCGTCTTCTTTACAGGTGGCAGCCTGGCAACTCCTGCAGAAAGTCCAGCAGAGCCCCACTCACACCGGGCCACCCACAAAGCCGTGGACCCTCCCACCCTCCCACCAGCACAGCCCCGAGACTGCTGACGGGGCAGAGAATATGGAGTCAGGCACAGCTGCAGGGGCTATTGCTGCCTGGAGTGCTGTTTATATTGACCTCAACCCAGGCACACCTGGTGAGGGCTTGCCGGCAGGGTCAGGCTGCCCAGGTCAGCTAATCCTCAGCCCTCAGGGAATCACATTGCAGAAAATGGACCTCGCTGAGACCGAATATTCGCCAAGGAAAAAAAGGACACAGTGCCATTTGCAGCACCGTAGATGAGTCTAGAGGTAATCACGTGACTTGGAGTAAGTCAGAAAGTGAAAGACACATATCATATCATATCACTTATAGGTGTTACCTATTAATCGATACCAGGGCAGATATTTCCACGGAGAAGGGCAATCACAGATTCATTAAACAAACTTATGGATCACCAAAGGAAAGGTGTGAGGATTGAATTCATTACGATATTGGGGTTAACAGACATATACAAACACAGTAGACGTATATAATCACCAAAGACCTACGGAGTACCAAGAGAAGACTACTCAACATTCTGTCATAACGTACATGGGAAAAGGATCCCAGGAAGAACAGACATATGTATATGTGTAAAAGAACCACCTCTTGCACACCTACTACAAGCTAAACGTTGTACTCAAACTTGCTGTAATAAAAAATAAAAAATTAAATGAGAAACACGAACAAGAAGTAGTGACACAAACTTGAGGGGCTTTTTCCTGGCACATTCCGTTCTACATTCCAATCTAGAACACGACTTCCATTGAGGCTCTGCTGCCCTAGTAACCAGATTTGGTAAGGGAGAACTGCTGCCACCTTGTGGCCGTTTCACACAACAGCAGCTTTAATCCCAGCGCTAATGGTCAGTGGATATTCCAAATCATTACAGGCCTGTAAATGACACCTGCCCTGAAAACAAATCCTGGGCTCATATATCGACCAAAAAATTCAAAAGACGTCCATATTTCAAAACGGCAGTTTCAAGAGGCATATTTCACGCACATTAGTGTTCTGCTTCTTTTCGTTTCTTTCTTTCTTTGTTAAAAATACGGGAATGGAAAAAGGCAACCCTCAGAATGGGCGAAAACTTTCACAAACGAATCAATGGACAAAGGTTTAATCTCCAAAATATATAAACAGCTCATGCAGCTTAATATTAATAAAACAAACAACCCAATACAAAAATGGGCAGAAGATCTAAATAGACGTTTCTTCAAAGAAGACACAGAGATGGCCAAGACGCACATGAAAAGCTGCTCAACATCACTAATTATTAGAGAAATGCAAATCAAAACTACAATGAGGTAAGACCTCACACCTGTTAGAATCGGCATCATCAGATAATCTACAAACAACAAATTCTGGGGAGGGTGTGGACAAAAGGAAGCCTCTTCCGCTATTGGTGGGAATGTAAATTGATACAGTCACTATGGAGAACAGTATGGAGGTTCCTTTAAAAAACTAAAAAGAGAATTACCATAGGATCCAGCAATCCCACTTCTGGGCATATACCCAGAGAAAACCATATATCACAAAGACACATTCACACAATGTTCATTGCAGCACTATTTACAATAGCCAGGTAATGGAAGCAACCTAAATGGCCACAGACAGACGAATGGATAAAGATGTGGTACATATATAAAATGGAATATTACTCAGCCATAAAAAGGAATGAAACTGGGTCATTTGTAGAGAAGTTGATGGATCTAGAGACTGTCATACAGAGTGAAGTAAGTCAGAAAGAGAAAAACAAATATTGTATATTAATGCCTATATGAGGAACCTAGAAAAATGGGACAGATGAACTGGTTTGCAGGGCAGAAATAGAGACACAGAGGTAGAGAACAAACGTATGGACCCAAAGTGGGGGAAGCCATGGGGTGGTGGTGGTGGGATGAGTTGGGAGATTGGGATTGACCTGTATACATGTTTAAGCATATAATAGATAACTAATAATAACCTACTGTATAAAAAAATAAATAAAATTAAATTTCAAAATTTTTAAAAATAAAATGTAAAAATAAAACAGAAAAAAATTTCTTCCATTCACACTGATGTATTTATAAGAATGAATTATTTCCATGCTTATATCTATAAATACATAAAAGAGGAATAAAATCTAACTTAAACCAAAAAAGAAAAAAAACCCTGAACCTAACAGTTATACAGAGGAAAACACTACCAAGGCAATTGCTCCAGTGGTAAACAATTCTAAAATTGGTCAGAGGTGGGGAATCATCTCCCATACAGCCAGCAGCCCCGCCCGCCCACGCAAGGAGCGTCCTTATTGCAAAGCTGGGGGACCGTGCCGAGGCCTCTGTGAGTAAACGTGAGCTGAGCCCCAGGCCAGCTGCTGCTGAACTGTTCCCACCCTTCCCAGGTGAAACACCTGAATATGTACAAGGGCTTGAAAGCCTAGAGGAAGGGCCGTGGAGCCACACCAGCGACAGCACGCAGGCCAACTTGGTGCCTGCAGGTCAGCCAGGATGGTCCTGGCCACGGGCGCTCTTCTGGAAGCTTTCCATTGCCCTGCCTGAGATACCCCTCCTGTCCCGGCCCCCACTCCTTTTTTTCCTTACTCACCTCAGCCCGGAGAGATATTCCAGTGGAAGTTATGGGTGACACATCGTCTTCTTTACAGGTGGCAGCCTGGCAACTCCTGCAGAAAGTCCAGCAGAGCCCCACTCACACCGGGCCACCCACAAAGCCGTGGACCCTCACACCCTCCCACCAGCACAGCCCCGAGACTGCTGACGGGGCAGAGAATATGGAGTCAGGCACAGCTGCAGGGGCTATTGCTGCCTGGAGTGCTGTTAATATTGACCTCAACAAAGGCACACCTGGGGAGGGCTTGCCGGCAGGGTCAGGCTGCCCAGGTCAGCTAATCCTCAGCCCTCAGGGAATCACATTGCAGAAAATGGACCTCGCTAAGACCGAATATTCGCCAAGGAAAAAAAGGACACAGTGCCATTTGCAGCACCGTAGATGAGTCTAGAGGTAATCACGTGACTTGGAGTAAGTCAGAAAGTGAAAGACACATATCATATCATATCACTTATAGGTGTTACCTATAAATTGATACCAGGGCAGATATTTCCACGGAGAAGGGCAATCACAGATTCATTAAACAAACTTATGGATCACCAAAGGAAAGGTGTGAGGATTGAATTCATTACGATATTGGGGTTAACAGACATATACAAACACAGTAGACGTATATAATCACCAAAGACCTACGGAGTACCAAGAGAAGACTACTCAACATTCTGTCATAACGTACATGGGAAAAGGATCCCAGGAAGAACAGACATATGTATATGTGTAAAAGAACCACCTCTTGCACACCTACTACAAGCTAAACGTTGTACTCAAACTTGCTGTAATAAAAAATAAAAAATTAAATGAGAAACACGAACAAGAAGTAGTGACACAAACTTGAGGGGCTTTTTCCTGGCACATTCCGTTCTACATTCCAATCTAGAACACGACTTCCATTGAGGCTCTGCTGCCCTAGTAACCAGATTTGGTAAGGGAGAACTGCTGCCACCTTGTGGCCGTTTCACACAACAGCAGCTTTAATCCCAGCGCTAATGGTCAGTGGATATTCCAAATCATTACAGGCCTGTAAATGACACCTGCCCTGAAAACAAATCCTGGGCTCATATATCGACCAAAAAATTCAAAAGACGTCCATATTTCAAAACGGCAGTTTCAAGAGGCATATTTCACGCACATTAGTGTTCTGCTTCTTTTCGTTTCTTTCTTTCTTTGTTAAAAATACGGGAATGGAAAAAGGCAACCCTCAGAATGGGCGAAAACTTTCACAAACGAATCAATGGACAAAGGTTTAATCTCCAAAATATATAAACAGCTCATGCAGCTTAATATTAATAAAACAAACAACCCAATACAAAAATGGGCAGAAGATCTAAATAGACGTTTCTTCAAAGAAGACACAGAGATGGCCAAGACGCACATGAAAAGCTGCTCAACATCACTAATTATTAGAGAAATGCAAATCAAAACTACAATGAGGTAAGACCTCACACCTGTTAGAATCGGCATCATCAGATAATCTACAAACAACAAATTCTGGGGAGGGTGTGGACAAAAGGAAGCCTCTTCCGCTATTGGTGGGAATGTAAATTGATACAGTCACTATGGAGAACAGTATGGAGGTTCCTTTAAAAAACTAAAAAGAGAATTACCATAGGATCCAGCAATCCCACTTCTGGGCATATACCCAGAGAAAACCATAAATCACAAAGACACATTCACACAATGTTCATTGCAGCACTATTTACAATAGCCCGGTATTGGAAGCAACCTTAATGCCCAAAGACAGACAAATGGATAAAGATGTGGTACATATATAAAATGGAATATTACTCAGCCATAAAAAGGAATGAAACTGGGTCATTTGTAGAGAAGTTGATGGATCTAGAGACTGTCATACAGAGTGAAGTAAGTCAGAAAGAGAAAAACAAATATTGTATATTAATGCCTATATGAGGAACCTAGAAAAATGGGACAGATGAACTGGTTTGCAGGGCAGAAATAGAGACACAGAGGTAGAGAACAAACGTATGGACCCAAAGTGGGGGAAGCCATGGGGTGGTGGTGGTGGGATGAGTTGGGAGATTGGGATTGACCTGTATACATGTTTAAGCATATAATAGATAACTAATAATAACCTACTGTATAAAAAAATAAATAAAATTAAATTTCAAAATTTTTAAAAATAAAATGTAAAAATAAAACAGAAAAAAATTTCTTCCATTCACACTGATGTATTTATGAGAATGAATTATTTCCATGCTTATATCCATAAATACATAAAAGAGGAATAAAATCTAACTTGAACCAAAAAAGAAAAAAAAAACTGAACCTAACAGTTATACAGAGGAAAACACTACCAAGGCACTTGCTCCAGTGGTAAACAATTCTGAAATTGGTCAGAGGTGGGGAATCATCTCCCATAGAGCCAGCAGCCCCGCCCACCCACGCAAGGAGCGTACTTATTGCAAAGCTGGGGGACCGTGCCGAGGCCTCTGTGAGTAAACGTGAGCTGAGCCCCAGGCCAGCTGCTGCTGAACTGTTCCCACCCTTCCCAGGTGAAACACCTGAATATGTACAAGGGCTTGAAAGCCTAGACGAAGGGCCGTGGAGCCACACCAGCGACAGCACGCAGGCCACCTTGGTGCCTGCAGGTCAGCCAGGATGGTCCTGGCCACGGGCGCTCTTCTGGAAGCTTTCCATTGCCCTGCCTGAGATACCCCTCCTGTCCCGACCCCCACTCCTTTTTTTCCTTCCTCACCTCAGCCCGGAGTGATATTCCAGTGGAAGTTATGTGTGACACATCCTCTTCTTTACAGGCGGCAGCCTGGCATCTCCTGCAGAAAGTCCAGCAGAGCCCCACTCACACCGGGCCACCCACAAAGCCGTGGACCCTCACACCCTCCCACCAGCCCAGCCCCGAGACTGCTGACGGGGCAGAGAATATGGAGTCAGGCACAGCTGCAGGGGCTATTGCTGCCTGGAGTGCTGTTTATATTGACCTCAACCCAGGCACACCTGGGGAGGGCTTGCCGGCAGGGTCAGGCTGCCCAGGTCAGCTAATCCTCAGCCCTCAGGGAATCACATTGCAGAAAATGGACCTCGCTAAGACAGAATATTCGCCAAGGAAAAGAAGCACACAATGCCATTTGCAGCACCGTATATGAGGCTAGAGGTAATCACGTGACTTGGAGTAAGTCAGAAAGTGAAAGACCCATATCATATCATATCACTTATAGGTGTTACCTATAAATTGATACCAGGGCAGATATTTCCACGGAGAAGGGCAATCACAGATTCATTAAACAAACTTATGGATCACCAAAGGAAAGGTGTGAGGATTGAATTCATTACGATATTGGGGTTAACAGACATATACAAACACAGTAGACGTATATAATCACCAAAGACCTACGGAGTACCAAGAGAAGACTACTCAACATTCTGTCATAACGTACATGGGAAAAGGATCCCAGGAAGAACAGACATATGTATATGTGTAAAAGAACCACCTCTTGCACACCTACAACAAGCTAAACGTTGTACTCAAACTTGCTGTAATAAAAAATAAAAAATTAAATTAAAAACACGAACAAGAAGTAGTGACACAAACTTGAGGGGCTTTCTCCTGGCACATTCCGTTCTACATTCCAATCAAGAACGCGACTTCCATTGAGGCTCTGCTGCCCTAGTAACCAGATTAGGTAAGGGAGAACTGCTGCCACCTTGTGGCCGTTTCACACAACAGCAGCTTTAATCCCAGCGCTAATGGTCAGTGGATATTCCAAATCATTACAGGCCTGTAAATGACACCTGCCCTGAAAACAAATCCTGGGGTCATATATCGACCAGAAAATTCAAAAGACGTCCATATTTCAAAACGGCAGTTTCAAGAGGCATATTTCACGCACATTAGTGTTCTGCTTCTTTTCGTTTCTTTCTTTCTTTGTTAAAAAAACGGGAATGGAAAAAGGCAACCCTCAGAATGGGCGAAAACTTTCACAAACGAATCAATGGACAAAGGTTTAATCTTGAAAATATATAAACAGCTCATGCAGCTTAATATTAATAAAACAAACAACCCAATACAAAAATGGGCAGAAGATCTAAATAGACGTTTCTTCAAAGAAGACACAGAGATGGCCAAGACGCACATGAAAAGCTGCTCAACATCACTAATTATTAGAGAAATGCAAATCAAAACTACAATGGGGTAAGACCTCACACCTGTTAGAATCGGCATCATCAGATAATCTACAAATAACAAATTCTGGGGAGGGTGTGGACAAAAGGAACCCTCTTCCGCTATTGGTGGGAATGTAAATTGATACAGTCACTATGGAGAACAGTATGGAGGTTCCTTTAAAAAACTAAAAAGAGAATTACCATAGGATCCAGCAATCCCACTTTTGGGCATTTACCCAGAGAAAACCATATATCACAAAGACACATTCACACAATGTTCATTGCAGCACTATTTACAATAGCCAGGTAATGGAAGCAACCTAAATGGCCACAGACAGACGAATGGATAAAGATGTGGTACATATATAAAATGGAATATTACTCAGCCATAAAAAGGAATGAAACTGGGTCATTTGTAGAGAAGTTGATGGATCTAGAGACTGTCATACAGAGTGAAGTAAGTCAGAAAGAGAAAAACAAATATTGTATATTAATGCCTATATGTGGAACCTAGAAAAATGCTACAGATGAACTGGTTTGCAGGGCAGAAATAGAGACACAGAGGTAGAGAACAAACGTATGGACACAAAGTGGGGGAAGCCATGGGGTGGTGGTGGTGGGATGAGTTGGGAGATTGGGATTGACCTGTATACATGTTTATGCATAAAATAGATAACTAATAATAACCTACTGTATAAAAAAATAAATAAAATTAAATTTCAAAAATTTTAAAAATAAAATGTAAAAATAAAACAGAAAAAAATTTCTTCCATTCACACTGATGTATTTATAAGAATGAATTATTTCCATGCTTATATCTATAAATACATAAAAGAGGAATAAAATCTAACTTGAACCAAAAAAGAAAAAAAAAACCTGAACCTAACAGTTATACAGAGGAAAACACTACCAAGGCTCTTGCTCCAGTGGTAAACAATTCTGAAATTGGTCAGAGGTCGGGAATCATCTCCCATACAGCCAGCAGCCCCACCCGCCCATGCAAGGAGCGTCCTTATTGCAAAGCTGGGGGACCGTGCTGAGGCCTCTGTGAGTAAACGTGAGCTGAGCCCCAGGCCAGCTGCTGCTGAACTGTTCCCACCCTTCCCAGGTGAAACACCTGATATGTACAAGGGATTGAAAGCCTAGAGGAAGGGCCGTGGAGCCACACCAGCGACAGCACGCAGGCCAACTTTGTGCCTGCAGGTCAGCCAGGATGGTCCTGGCCACGGGCGCTCTTCTGGAAGCTTTCCATTGCCCTGCCTGAGATAACCCTCCTGTCCCGGCCCCCACTCCTTTTTCCCTTCCTCACCTCAGCGCGGAGAGATATTCCAGTGGAAGTTATGGGTGACACATCGTCTTCTTTACAGGTGGCAGCCTGGAAACTCCTGCAGAAATTCCAGCAAAGCCACACTCACACTGGGCCACCCACAAAGCCGTGGACGCTCACACCCTCCCACCAGCACAGCCCCGAGACTGCTGACGGGGCAGAGAATATGGAGTCAGGCACAGCTGCAGGGGCTATTGCTGCCTGGAGTGCTGTTTATATAGACCTCAACCCAGGCACACCTGGGGAGGGCTTGCCGGCAGGGTCAGGCTGCCCAGGTCAGCTAATCCGCAGCCCTCAGGGAATCACATTGCAGAAAATGGACCTCGCTAAGACAGAATATTCGCCAAGGAAAAAAAGGACACAATGCCATTTGCAGCACCGTAGATGAGTCTAGAGGTAATCACGTGACTTGGAGTAAGTCAGAAAGTGAAAGACACATATCATATCATATCACTTATAGGTGTTACCTATAAATTGATACCAGGGCAGATATTTCCACGGAGAAGGGCAATCACAGATTCAATAAACAAACTTATGGTTCACCAAAGGAAAGGTGTGAGGATTGAATTCATTACGATATTGGGGTTAACAGACATATACAAACACAGTAGACGTATATAATCACCAAAGACCTACGGAGTACCAAGAGAAGACTACTCAACATTCTGTCATAACGTACATGGGAAAAAGATCCCAGGAAGATCAGACATATGTATATGTGTAAAAGAACCACCTCTTGCACACCTACAACAAGCTAAACGTTGTACTCAAACTTGCTGTAATAAAAAATAAAAAATTAAATTACAAACACGAACAAGAAGTAGTGAGACAAACTTGAGGGGCTTTCTCCTGGCACATTCCGTTCTACATTCCAATCTAGAACGCGACTTCCATTGAGGCTCTGCTGCCCTAGTAACCAGATTTGGTAAGGGAGAACTGCTGCCACCTTGTGGCCGTTTCACACAACAGCAGCTTTAATCCCAGCGCTAAAGGTCAGTGGATATTCCAAATCATTACAGGCCTGTAAATGACACCTGCCCTGAAAACACATCCTGGGGTCATATATCGACCAAAAAATTCAAAAGACGTCCATATTTCAAAACGACAGTTTCAAGAGGCATATTTCACGCACATTAGTGTTCTGCTTCTTTTGGTTTCTTTCTTTCTTTGTTAAAAAAACGGGAATGGAAAAAGGCAACCCTCAGAATGGGCGAAAACGTTCACAAACGAATCAATGGACAAAGGTTTAATCTCCAATATATATAAACAGCTCATGCAGCTTAATATTAATAAAACAAACAACCCAATACAAAATTGGGCAGAAGATCTAAAGAGACGTTTCTTCAAAGAAGACACAGAGATGGCCAAGACGCACATGAAAAGCTGCTCAACATCACTAATTATTAGAGAAATGCAAAACAAAACTACAATGGGGTAAGACCTCACACCTGTTAGAATGGGCATCATCAGATAATCTACAAACAACAAATTCTGGGGAGGGTGTGGACAAAAGGAACCCTCTTCCGCTATTGGTGGGAATGTAAATTGATACAGTCACTATGGAGAACAGTATGGATGTTCCTTTAAAAAACTAAGAACAGAATTACCATAGGATCCAGCAATCCCACTTCTGGGCATATACCCAGAGAAAACCATAAATCACAAAGACACATTCACCACAATGTTCATTGCAGCACTATTTACAATAGCCAGGTAATGGAAGCAACCTAAATGGCCATAGACAGACGAATGGATAAAGATGTGGTACATATATAAAATGGAATATTACTCAGCCATAAAAAGGAATGAAACTGGGTCATTTGTAGAGAAGTTGATGGATCTAGAGACTGTCATACAGAGTGAAGTAAGTCAGAAAGAGAAAAACAAATATTGTATATTAATGTCTATATGTGGAACCTAGAAAAATGCTACAGATGAACTGGTTTGCAGGGCAGAAATAGAGACACAGAGGTAGAGAACAAACGTATTGACAGAAAGTGGGGGAAGCCATGGGGTGGTGGTGGTGGGATGAGTTGGGAGATTGGGATTGACCTGTATACATGTCTATGCATAAAATAGATAACTAATAATAACCTACTGTATAAAAAAAATAAATTAAATTAAATTTCAAAAATTTAAAAAATAAAATGTAAAAATAAAACAGAAAAAATGTTCTTCCATTCACACTGATGTATTTATAAGAATGAATTATTTCCATGCTTATATCCATAAATACATAAAAGAGGAATACAATCTAACTTGAACCAAAAATTAAAAAAAAAAACTGAACCTAACAGTTATACAGAGGAAAACATTACCAAGGCACTTGCTCCAGTGGTAAACAATTCTGAAATTGGTCAGAGGTGGAGAACCATCTCCCATACACCCAGCAGCCCCACCCGCCCACGCAAGGAGCGTCCTTATTGCAAAGCTGGGGGACCGTGCCGAGGCCTCTGTGAGTAAACGTGAGCTGAGCCCCAGGCCAGCTGCTGCTGAACTGTTCCCAACCTTCCCAGGTGAAACACCTGAATATGTACAAGGGCTTGAAAGCCTAGAGAAAGGGCCGTTTTCGCACCAGCGAAAGCACGCAGGCCATCATGGTGCCTGCAGGTCAGCCAGGATGTTCCTTGCCACGGGCGCTCTTCTGGAAGCTTTCCATTGCCCTGCCTGAGATACCCCTCCTTTCCCGGCCCCCACTCCTTTTCTTCCTTACTCACCTCAGCCCGGAGAGACACTCCAGTGGAAGTTATGGGTGACACATCCTCTTCTTTACAGGTGGCAGCCTGGCAACTCCTGCAGAAAGTCCAGCAGAGCCCCACTCACACCGGGCCACCCACAAAGCCGTGGACCCTCACACCCTCCCACCAGCACAGCCCCGAGACTGCTGACGGGGCAGAGAATATGGAGTCAGGCACAGCTGCAGGGGCTTTTGCTGCCTGGAGTGCTGTTTATATTGACCTCAACCCAGGCACACCTGGGGAGGGCTTGCCGGCAGGGTCAGGCTGCCCAGGTCAGCTAATCCTCAGCCCTCAGGGAATCACATTGCAGAAAATGGACCTCGCTAAGACAGAATATTCGCCAAGGAAAAAAAGCACACAATGCCATTTGCAGCACCATAGATGAGTCTAGAGGTAATCACGTGACTTGGAGTAAGTCAGAAAGTGAAAGACACATATCATATCATATCACTTATAGGTGTTACCTATAAATTGATACAAGGGCAGATATTTCCACGGAGAAGGGCAATCAAAGATTCATTAAACAAACTTATGGTTCACCAAAGGAAAGGTGTGAGGATTGAATTCATTATGATATTGGGGTTAACAGACATATACAAACACAGTAGACGTATATAATCACCAAAGACCTACGGAGTACCAAGAGAAGACTACTCAACATTCTGTCATAACGATCATGGGAAAAGGATCCCAGGAAGAACAGACATATGTATATGTGTAAAAGAACCACCTCTTGCACATCTACAACAAGCTAAACGTTGTACTCAAACTTGCTGTAATAAAAAATAAAAAATTAAATTAAAAACACGAACAAGAATTAGTGAGAAAAACTTGAGGGGCTTTCCCCTGGCACATTCCGTTCTACATTCCAATCTAGAACGCGACTTCCATTGAGGCTCTGCTGCCCTAGTAACCAGATTTGGTTAGGGAGAACTGCTGCCACCTTGTGGCCGTTTCACACAACAGCAGCTTTAATCCCAGCGCTAATGGTCAGTGGATATTCCAAATCATTACAGGCCTGTAAATGACACCTGCCCTGAAAACAAATCCTGGGGTCATATATCGACCAAAAAATTCAAAAGACGTCCATATTTCAAAACGACAGTTTCAAGAGGCATATTTCACGCACATTAGTGCTCTGCTTCTTTAATTTTCTTTCTTTCTTTGTTAAAAAAATGGGAATGGAAAAAGGTAACCCTCAGAAGGTGCGAAAACGTTCACAAACGAATCAATGGACAAAGGTTTAATCTCCAATATATATATACAGCTCATGCAGCTTAATATTAATACAACAAACAACCCAATACAAAAATGGGCAGAAGATCTAAATAGACGTTTCTTCAAAGAAGACACAGAGATGGCCAAGACGCACATGAAAAGCTGCTCAACATCACTAATTATTAGAGAAATGCAAATCAAAACTACAATGAGGTAAGACCTCACACCTGTTAGAAACGGCATCATCAGATAATCTACAAACAACAAATTCTGGGGAGGGTGTGGACAAAAGGAAGCCTCTTCCGCTATTGGTGGGAATGTAAATTGATACAGTCACTATGGAGAACAGTATGGAGGTTCCTTTAAAAAACTAAAAAGAGAATTACCATAGGATCCAGCAATCCCACTTCTGGGCATATACCCAGAGAAAACCATAAATCACGGAGACACATTCACCACAATGTTCATTGCAGGACTATTTACAATAGCCAGGTAATGGAAGCAACCTAAATGGCCACAGACAGACGAATGGATAAAGATGTGGTACATATATAAAATGGAATATTACTCAGCCATAAAAAGGAATGAAACTGGGTCAATTGTAGAGAAGTTGATGGATCTAGAGACTGTCATACAGAGTAAAGTAAGTCAGAAAGAGAAAAACAAATATTGTATATTAATGCCTATATGTGGAACCTAGAAAAATGCTACAGATGAACTGGTTTGCAGGGCAGAAATAGAGACACAGAGGTAGAGAACAAACGTATGGACACAAAGTGGGGGAAGCCATGGGGTGATGGTGGTGGGATGACTTGGGAGATTGGGATTGACCTGTATACATGTATATGCATAAAATAGATATCTAATAATAACCTAGTGTATAAAAAATAAATAAAATTAAATTTCAAAATTTTTAAAAATAAAATGTAAAAATAAAACAGAAAAAAAGTTCTTCCATTCACACTGATGTATTTATAAGAATGAATTATTTCCATGTTTATATCTATAAATACATAAAAGAGGAATAAAATCTAACTTGAACCAAAAAAGAAAAAAAAAACTGAACCTAACAGTTATACAGAGGAAAACACTACCAAGGCACTTGCTCCAGTGGTAAACAATTCTGAAATTGGTCAGAGGTGGGGAATCATCTCCCATACAGCCAGCAGCCCCACCCGCCCATGCAAGGAGCGTCCTTATTGCAAAGCTGGGGGACCGTGCCGAGGCCTCTGTGAGTAAACGTGAGCTGACCCCAGGCCAGCTGCTGCTGAACTGTTCCCACCCTTCCCAGGTGAAACACCTGATATGTACAAGGGATTGAAAGCCTAGAGGAAGGGCCGTGGAGCCACACCAGCGACAGCACGCAGGCCAACTTGGTGCCTGCAGGTCAGCCAGGATGCTCCTGGCCACGGGCGCTCTTCTGGAAGCTTTCCATTGCCCTGCCTGAGATACCCCTCCTTTCCCGGCCCCCACTCCTTTTTTCCTTCCTCACCTCAGCCCGGAGAGATATTCCAGTGGAAGTTATGGGTGACACATCGTCTTCTTTACAAGTGGCAGCCTGGAAACTCCTGCAGAAATTCCAGCAAAGCCACACTCACACTGGGCCACCGACAAAGCCGTGGACCCTCACACCCTCCCACCAGCACAGCCCCGAGACTGCTGACGGGGCAGAGAATATGGAGTCAGGCACAGCTGCAGGGGCTATTGCTGCCTGGAGTGGTGTTTATATTGACCTCAACCCAGGCACACCTGGGGAGGTCTTGCCGGCAGTGTCAGGCTGCCCAGGTCAGCTAATCCTCAGCCCTCAGGGAATCACATTGCAGAAAATGGACCACGCTAAGAAAGAATATTCGCCAAGGAAAAAAAGGACACAGTGCCATTTGCAGCACCGTAGATGAGTCTAGAGGTAATCACGTGACTTGAAGTCAGAAAGTGAAAGACACATATCATATCATATCACTTATAGGTGTAACCTATAAATTGATACCAGGGCAGATATTTCCACGGAGAAGGGCAATCACAGATTCATTAAACAAACTTATGGATCACCAAAGGAAAGGTGTGAGGATTGAATTCATTACGATATTGGGGTTAACAGACATATACAAACACAGTAGACGTATATAATCACCAAAGACCTACGGAGTACCAAGAGAAGACTACTCAACATTCTGTCATAACGTACATGGGAAAAGGATCCCAGGAAGAACAGACATATGTATATGTGTAAAAGAACCACCTCTTGCACACCTACAACAAGCTAAACGTTGTACTCAAACTTGCTGTAATAAAAAATAAAAAATTAAATGAGAAACACGAACAAGAAGTAGTGACACAAACTTGAGGGGCTTTCTCCTGGCACATTCCGTTCTACATTCCAATCTAGAACACGACTTCCATTGAGGCTCTGCCGCCCTAGTAACCAGATTTGGTAAGGGAGAACTGCTGCCACCTTGTGGCCGTTTCACACAACAGCAGCTTTAATCCCAGCGCTAATGGTCAGTGGATATTCCAAATCATTACAGGCCTGTAAATGACACCTGCCCTGAAAACAAATCCTGGGCTCATATATCGACCAAAAAATTCAAAAGACGTCCATATTTCAAAACGGCAGTTTCAAGAGGCATATTTCACGCACATTAGTGTTCTGCTTCTTTTCGTTTCTTTCTTTCTTTGTTAAAAATACGGGAATGGAAAAAGGCAACCCTCAGAATGGGCGAAAACTTTCACAAACGAATCAATGGACAAAGGTTTAATCTCCAAAATATATAAACAGCTCATGCAGCTTAATATTAATAAAACAAACAACCCAATACAAAAATGGGCAGAAGATCTAAATAGACGTTTCTTCAAAGAAGACACAGAGATGGCCAAGACGCACATGAAAAGCTGCTCAACATCACTAATTATTAGAGAAATGCAAATCAAAACTACAATGAGGTAAGACCTCACACCTGTTAGAATCGGCATCATCAGATAATCTACAAACAACAAATTCTGGGGAGGGTGTGGACAAAAGGAAGCCTCTTCCGCTATTGGTGGGAATGTAAATTGATACAGTCACTATGGAGAACAGTATGGAGGTTCCTTTAAAAAACTAAAAAGAGAATTACCATAGGATCCAGCAATCCCACTTCTGGGCATATACCCAGAGAAAACCATATATCACAAAGACACATTCACACAATGTTCATTGCAGCACTATTTACAATAGCCAGGTAATGGAAGCAACCTAAATGGCCACAGACAGACGAATGGATAAAGATGTGGTACATATATAAAATGGAATATTACTCAGCCATAAAAAGGAATGAAACTGGGTCATTTGTAGAGAAGTTGATGGATCTAGAGACTGTCATACAGAGTGAAGTAAGTCAGAAAGAGAAAAACAAATATTGTATATTAATGCCTATATGTGGAACCTAGAAAAATGGGACAGATGAACTGGTTTGCAGGGCAGAAATAGAGACACAGAGGTAGAGAACAAACGTATGGACCCAAAGTGGGGGAAGCCATGGGGTGGTGGTGGTGGGATGAGTTGGGAGATTGGGATTGACCTGTATACATGTTTATGCATATAATAGATAACTAATAATAACCTACTGTATAAAAAAATAAATAAAATTAAATTTCAAAATTTTAAAAAATAAAATGTAAAAATAAAACAGAAAAAAATTTCTTCCATTCACACTGATGTATTTATAAGAATGAATTATTTCCATGCTTATATCTATAAATATATAAAAGAGGAATAAAATCTAACTTAAACCAAAGAAGAAAAAAAACCCTGAACCTAACAGTTATACAGAGGAAAACACTACCAAGGCAATTGCTCCAGTGGTAAACAATTCTAAAATTGGTCAGAGGTGGGGAATCATCTCCCATACAGCCAGCAGCCCCGCCCGCCCACGCAAGGAGCGTCCTTATTGCAAAGCTGGGGGACCGTGCCGAGGCCTCTGTGAGTAAACGTGAGCTGAGCCCCAGGCCAGCTGCTGCTGAACTGTTCCCACCCTTCCCAGGTGAAACACCTGAATATGTACAAGGGCTTGAAAGCCTAGAGGAAGGGCCGTGGAGCCACACCAGCGACAGCACGCAGGCCAACTTGGTGCCTGCAGGTCAGCCAGGATGGTCCTGGCCACGGGCGCTCTTCTGGAAGCTTTCCATTGCCCTGCCTGAGATACCCCTCCTGTCTCGGACCCCACTCCTTTTTTTCCTTACTCACCTCAGCCCGGAGAGATATTCCAGTGGAAGTTATGGGTGACACATCGTCTTCTTTACAGGTGGCAGCCTGGCAACTCCTGCAGATAGTCCAGCAGAGCCCCACTCACACCGGGCCACCCACAAAGCCGTGGACCCTCCCACCCTCCCACCAGCACAGCCCCGAGACTGCTGACGGGGCAGAGAATATGGAGTCAGGCACAGCTGCAGGGGCTATTGCTGCCTGGAGTGCTGTTTATATTGACCTCAACCCAGGCACACCTGGTGAGGGCTTGCCGGCAGGGTCAGGCTGCCCAGGTCAGCTAATCCTCAGCCCTCAGGGAATCACATTGCAGAAAATGGACCTCGCTGAGACCGAATATTCGCCAAGGAAAAAAAGGACACAGTGCCATTTGCAGCACCGTAGATGAGTCTAGAGGTAATCACGTGACTTGGAGTAAGTCAGAAAGTGAAAGACACATATCATATCATATCACTTATAGGTGTTACCTATTAATCGATACCAGGGCAGATATTTCCACGGAGAAGGGCAATCACAGATTCATTAAACAAACTTATGGATCACCAAAGGAAAGGTGTGAGGATTGAATTCATTACGATATTGGGGTTAACAGACATATACAAACACAGTAGACGTATATAATCACCAAAGACCTACGGAGTACCAAGAGAAGACTACTCAACATTCTGTCATAATGTACATGGGAAAAGGATCCCAGGAAGAACAGACATATGTATATGTGTAAAAGAACCACCTCTTGCACACCTACTACAAGCTAAACGTTGTACTCAAACTTGCTGTAATAAAAAATAAAAAATTAAATGAGAAACACGAACAAGAAGTAGTGACACAAACTTGAGGGGCTTTTTCCTGGCACATTCCGTTCTACATTCCAATCTAGAACACGACTTCCATTGAGGCTCTGCTGCCCTAGTAACCAGATTTGGTAAGGGAGAACTGCTGCCACCTTGTGGCCGTTTCACACAACAGCAGCTTTAATCCCAGCGCTAATGGTCAGTGGATATTCCAAATCATTACAGGCCTGTAAATGACACCTGCCCTGAAAACAAATCCTGGGCTCATATATCGACCAAAAAATTCAAAAGACGTCCATATTTCAAAACGGCAGTTTCAAGAGGCATATTTCACGCACATTAGTGTTCTGCTTCTTTTCGTTTCTTTCTTTCTTTGTTAAAAATACGGGAATGGAAAAAGGCAACCCTCAGAATGGGCGAAAACTTTCACAAACGAATCAATGGACAAAGGTTTAATCTCCAAAATATATAAACAGCTCATGCAGCTTAATATTAATAAAACAAACAACCCAATACAAAAATGGGCAGAAGATCTAAATAGACGTTTCTTCAAAGAAGACACAGAGATGGCCAAGACGCACATGAAAAGCTGCTCAACATCACTAATTATTAGAGAAATGCAAATCAAAACTACAATGAGGTAAGACCTCACACCTGTTAGAATCGGCATCATCAGATAATCTACAAACAACAAATTCTGGGGAGGGTGTGGACAAAAGGAAGCCTCTTCCGCTATTGGTGGGAATGTAAATTGATACAGTCACTATGGAGAACAGTATGGAGGTTCCTTTAAAAAACTAAAAAGAGAATTACCATAGGATCCAGCAATCCCACTTCTGGGCATATACCCAGAGAAAACCATATATCACAAAGACACATTCACACAATGTTCATTGCAGCACTATTTACAATAGCCAGGTAATGGAAGCAACCTAAATGGCCACAGACAGACGAATGGATAAAGATGTGGTACATATATAAAATGGAATATTACTCAGCCATAAAAAGGAATGAAACTGGGTCATTTGTAGAGAAGTTGATGGATCTAGAGACTGTCATACAGAGTGAAGTAAGTCAGAAAGAGAAAAACAAATATTGTATATTAATGCCTATATGAGGAACCTAGAAAAATGGGACAGATGAACTGGTTTGCAGGGCAGAAATAGAGACACAGAGGTAGAGAACAAACGTATGGACCCAAAGTGGGGGAAGCCATGGGGTGGTGGTGGTGGGATGAGTTGGGAGATTGGGATTGACCTGTATACATGTTTAAGCATATAATAGATAACTAATAATAACCTACTGTATAAAAAAATAAATAAAATTAAATTTCAAAATTTTTAAAAATAAAATGTAAAAATAAAACAGAAAAAAATTTCTTCCATTCACACTGATGTATTTATAAGAATGAATTATTTCCATGCTTATATCTATAAATACATAAAAGAGGAATAAAATCTAACTTAAACCAAAAAAGAAAAAAAACCCTGAACCTAACAGTTATACAGAGGAAAACACTACCAAGGCAATTGCTCCAGTGGTAAACAATTCTAAAATTGGTCAGAGGTGGGGAATCATCTCCCATACAGCCAGCAGCCCCGCCCGCCCACGCAAGGAGCGTCCTTATTGCAAAGCTGGGGGACCGTGCCGAGGCCTCTGTGAGTAAACGTGAGCTGAGCCCCAGGCCAGCTGCTGCTGAACTGTTCCCACCCTTCCCAGGTGAAACACCTGAATATGTACAAGGGCTTGAAAGCCTAGAGGAAGGGCCGTGGAGCCACACCAGCGACAGCACGCAGGCCAACTTGGTGCCTGCAGGTCAGCCAGGATGGTCCTGGCCACGGGCGCTCTTCTGGAAGCTTTCCATTGCCCTGCCTGAGATACCCCTCCTGTCCCGGCCCCCACTCCTTTTTTTCCTTACTCACCTCAGCCCGGAGAGATATTCCAGTGGAAGTTATGGGTGACACATCGTCTTCTTTACAGGTGGCAGCCTGGCAACTCCTGCAGAAAGTCCAGCAGAGCCCCACTCACACCGGGCCACCCACAAAGCCGTGGACCCTCACACCCTCCCACCAGCACAGCCCCGAGACTGCTGACGGGGCAGAGAATATGGAGTCAGGCACAGCTGCAGGGGCTATTGCTGCCTGGAGTGCTGTTAATATTGACCTCAACAAAGGCACACCTGGGGAGGGCTTGCCGGCAGGGTCAGGCTGCCCAGGTCAGCTAATCCTCAGCCCTCAGGGAATCACATTGCAGAAAATGGACCTCGCTAAGACCGAATATTCGCCAAGGAAAAAAAGGACACAGTGCCATTTGCAGCACCGTAGATGAGTCTAGAGGTAATCACGTGACTTGGAGTAAGTCAGAAAGTGAAAGACACATATCATATCATATCACTTATAGGTGTTACCTATAAATTGATACCAGGGCAGATATTTCCACGGAGAAGGGCAATCACAGATTCATTAAACAAACTTATGGATCACCAAAGGAAAGGTGTGAGGATTGAATTCATTACGATATTGGGGTTAACAGACATATACAAACACAGTAGACGTATATAATCACCAAAGACCTACGGAGTACCAAGAGAAGACTACTCAACATTCTGTCATAACGTACATGGGAAAAGGATCCCAGGAAGAACAGACATATGTATATGTGTAAAAGAACCACCTCTTGCACACCTACTACAAGCTAAACGTTGTACTCAAACTTGCTGTAATAAAAAATAAAAAATTAAATGAGAAACACGAACAAGAAGTAGTGACACAAACTTGAGGGGCTTTTTCCTGGCACATTCCGTTCTACATTCCAATCTAGAACACGACTTCCATTGAGGCTCTGCTGCCCTAGTAACCAGATTTGGTAAGGGAGAACTGCTGCCACCTTGTGGCCGTTTCACACAACAGCAGCTTTAATCCCAGCGCTAATGGTCAGTGGATATTCCAAATCATTACAGGCCTGTAAATGACACCTGCCCTGAAAACAAATCCTGGGCTCATATATCGACCAAAAAATTCAAAAGACGTCCATATTTCAAAACGGCAGTTTCAAGAGGCATATTTCACGCACATTAGTGTTCTGCTTCTTTTCGTTTCTTTCTTTCTTTGTTAAAAATACGGGAATGGAAAAAGGCAACCCTCAGAATGGGCGAAAACTTTCACAAACGAATCAATGGACAAAGGTTTAATCTCCAAAATATATAAACAGCTCATGCAGCTTAATATTAATAAAACAAACAACCCAATACAAAAATGGGCAGAAGATCTAAATAGACGTTTCTTCAAAGAAGACACAGAGATGGCCAAGACGCACATGAAAAGCTGCTCAACATCACTAATTATTAGAGAAATGCAAATCAAAACTACAATGAGGTAAGACCTCACACCTGTTAGAATCGGCATCATCAGATAATCTACAAACAACAAATTCTGGGGAGGGTGTGGACAAAAGGAACCCTCTTCCGCTATTGGTGGGAATGTAAATTGATACAGTCACTATGGAGAACAGTATGGAGGTTCCTTTAAAAAACTAAAAAGAGAATTACCATAGGATCCAGCAATCCCACTTCTGGGCATATACCCAGAGAAAACCATAAATCACAAAGACACATTCACACAATGTTCATTGCAGCACTATTTACAATAGCCCGGTATTGGAAGCAACCTTAATGCCCAAAGACAGACAAATGGATAAAGATGTGGTACATATATAAAATGGAATATTACTCAGCCATAAAAAGGAATGAAACTGGGTCATTTGTAGAGAAGTTGATGGATCTAGAGACTGTCATACAGAGTGAAGTAAGTCAGAAAGAGAAAAACAAATATTGTATATTAATGCCTATATGAGGAACCTAGAAAAATGGGACAGATGAACTGGTTTGCAGGGCAGAAATAGAGACACAGAGGTAGAGAACAAACGTATGGACCCAAAGTGGGGGAAGCCATGGGGTGGTGTTGGTGGGATGAGTTGGGAGATTGGGATTGACCTGTATACATGTTTAAGCATATAATAGATAACTAATAATAACCTACTGTATAAAAAAATAAATAAAATTAAATTTCAAAATTTTTAAAAATAAAATGTAAAAATAAAACAGAAAAAAATTTCTTCCATTCACACTGATGTATTTATGAGAATGAATTATTTCCATGCTTATATCCATAAATACATAAAAGAGGAATAAAATCTAACTTGAACCAAAAAAGAAAAAAAAAACTGAACCTAACAGTTATACAGAGGAAAACACTACCAAGGCACTTGCTCCAGTGGTAAACAATTCTGAAATTGGTCAGAGGTGGGGAATCATCTCCCATAGAGCCAGCAGCCCCGCCCACCCACGCAAGGAGCGTACTTATTGCAAAGCTGGGGGACCGTGCCGAGGCCTCTGTGAGTAAACGTGAGCTGAGCCCCAGGCCAGCTGCTGCTGAACTGTTCCCACCCTTCCCAGGTGAAACACCTGAATATGTACAAGGGCTTGAAAGCCTAGACGAAGGGCCGTGGAGCCACACCAGCGACAGCACGCAGGCCACCTTGGTGCCTGCAGGTCAGCCAGGATGGTCCTGGCCACGGGCGCTCTTCTGGAAGCTTTCCATTGCCCTGCCTGAGATACCCCTCCTGTCCCGGCCCCCACTCCTTTTTTTCCTTCCTCACCTCAGCCCGGAGTGATATTCCAGTGGAAGTTATGTGTGACACATCCTCTTCTTTACAGGCGGCAGCCTGGCATCTCCTGCAGAAAGTCCAGCAGAGCCCCACTCACACCGGGCCACCCACAAAGCCGTGGACCCTCACACCCTCCCACCAGCCCAGCCCCGAGACTGCTGACGGGGCAGAGAATATGGAGTCAGGCACAGCTGCAGGGGCTATTGCTGCCTGGAGTGCTGTTTATATTGACCTCAACCCAGGCACACCTGGGGAGGGCTTGCCGGCAGGGTCAGGCTGCCCAGGTCAGCTAATCCTCAGCCCTCAGGGAATCACATTGCAGAAAATGGACCTCGCTAAGACAGAATATTCGCCAAGGAAAAGAAGCACACAATGCCATTTGCAGCACCGTATATGAGGCTAGAGGTAATCACGTGACTTGGAGTAAGTCAGAAAGTGAAAGACCCATATCATATCATATCACTTATAGGTGTTACCTATAAATTGATACCAGGGCAGATATTTCCACGGAGAAGGGCAATCACAGATTCATTAAACAAACTTATGGATCACCAAAGGAAAGGTGTGAGGATTGAATTCATTACGATATTGGGGTTAACAGACATATACAAACACAGTAGACGTATATAATCACCAAAGACCTACGGAGTACCAAGAGAAGACTACTCAACATTCTGTCATAACGTACATGGGAAAAGGATCCCAGGAAGAACAGACATATGTATATGTGTAAAAGAACCACCTCTTGCACACCTACAACAAGCTAAACGTTGTACTCAAACTTGCTGTAATAAAAAATAAAAAATTAAATTAAAAACACGAACAAGAAGTAGTGACACAAACTTGAGGGGCTTTCTCCTGGCACATTCCGTTCTACATTCCAATCAAGAACGCGACTTCCATTGAGGCTCTGCTGCCCTAGTAACCAGATTAGGTAAGGGAGAACTGCTGCCACCTTGTGGCCGTTTCACACAACAGCAGCTTTAATCCCAGCGCTAATGGTCAGTGGATATTCCAAATCATTACAGGCCTGTAAATGACACCTGCCCTGAAAACAAATCCTGGGGTCATATATCGACCAGAAAATTCAAAAGACGTCCATATTTCAAAACGGCAGTTTCAAGAGGCATATTTCACGCACATTAGTGTTCTGCTTCTTTTCGTTTCTTTCTTTCTTTGTTAAAAAAACGGGAATGGAAAAAGGCAACCCTCAGAATGGGCGAAAACTTTCACAAACGAATCAATGGACAAAGGTTTAATCTTGAAAATATATAAACAGCTCATGCAGCTTAATATTAATAAAACAAACAACCCAATACAAAAATGGGCAGAAGATCTAAATAGACGTTTCTTCAAAGAAGACACAGAGATGGCCAAGACGCACATGAAAAGCTGCTCAACATCACTAATTATTAGAGAAATGCAAATCAAAACTACAATGGGGTAAGACCTCACACCTGTTAGAATCGGCATCATCAGATAATCTACAAATAACAAATTCTGGGGAGGGTGTGGACAAAAGGAACCCTCTTCCGCTATTGGTGGGAATGTAAATTGATACAGTCACTATGGAGAACAGTATGGAGGTTCCTTTAAAAAACTAAAAAGAGAATTACCATAGGATCCAGCAATCCCACTTTTGGGCATTTACCCAGAGAAAACCATATATCACAAAGACACATTCACACAATGTTCATTGCAGCACTATTTACAATAGCCAGGTAATGGAAGCAACCTAAATGGCCACAGACAGACGAATGGATAAAGATGTGGTACATATATAAAATGGAATATTACTCAGCCATAAAAAGGAATGAAACTGGGTCATTTGTAGAGAAGTTGATGGATCTAGAGACTGTCATACAGAGTGAAGTAAGTCAGAAAGAGAAAAACAAATATTGTATATTAATGCCTATATGTGGAACCTAGAAAAATGCTACAGATGAACTGGTTTGCAGGGCAGAAATAGAGACACAGAGGTAGAGAACAAACGTATGGACACAAAGTGGGGGAAGCCATGGGGTGGTGGTGGTGGGATGAGTTGGGAGATTGGGATTGACCTGTATACATGTTTATGCATAAAATAGATAACTAATAATAACCTACTGTATAAAAAAATAAATAAAATTAAATTTCAAAAATTTTAAAAATAAAATGTAAAAATAAAACAGAAAAAAATTTCTTCCATTCACACTGATGTATTTATAAGAATGAATTATTTCCATGCTTATATCTATAAATACATAAAAGAGGAATAAAATCTAACTTGAACCAAAAAAGAAAAAAAAAACCTGAACCTAACAGTTATACAGAGGAAAACACTACCAAGGCTCTTGCTCCAGTGGTAAACAATTCTGAAATTGGTCAGAGGTCGGGAATCATCTCCCATACAGCCAGCAGCCCCACCCGCCCATGCAAGGAGCGTCCTTATTGCAAAGCTGGGGGACCGTGCTGAGGCCTCTGTGAGTAAACGTGAGCTGAGCCCCAGGCCAGCTGCTGCTGAACTGTTCCCACCCTTCCCAGGTGAAACACCTGATATGTACAAGGGATTGAAAGCCTAGAGGAAGGGCCGTGGAGCCACACCAGCGACAGCACGCAGGCCAACTTTGTGCCTGCAGGTCAGCCAGGATGGTCCTGGCCACGGGCGCTCTTCTGGAAGCTTTCCATTGCCCTGCCTGAGATAACCCTCCTGTCCCGGCCCCCACTCCTTTTTCCCTTCCTCACCTCAGCGCGGAGAGATATTCCAGTGGAAGTTATGGGTGACACATCGTCTTCTTTACAGGTGGCAGCCTGGAAACTCCTGCAGAAATTCCAGCAAAGCCACACTCACACTGGGCCACCCACAAAGCCGTGGACGCTCACACCCTCCCACCAGCACAGCCCCGAGACTGCTGACGGGGCAGAGAATATGGAGTCAGGCACAGCTGCAGGGGCTATTGCTGCCTGGAGTGCTGTTTATATAGACCTCAACCCAGGCACACCTGGGGAGGGCTTGCCGGCAGGGTCAGGCTGCCCAGGTCAGCTAATCCGCAGCCCTCAGGGAATCACATTGCAGAAAATGGACCTCGCTAAGACAGAATATTCGCCAAGGAAAAAAAGGACACAATGCCATTTGCAGCACCGTAGATGAGTCTAGAGGTAATCACGTGACTTGGAGTAAGTCAGAAAGTGAAAGACACATATCATATCATATCACTTATAGGTGTTACCTATAAATTGATACCAGGGCAGATATTTCCACGGAGAAGGGCAATCACAGATTCAATAAACAAACTTATGGTTCACCAAAGGAAAGGTGTGAGGATTGAATTCATTACGATATTGGGGTTAACAGACATATACAAACACAGTAGACGTATATAATCACCAAAGACCTACGGAGTACCAAGAGAAGACTACTCAACATTCTGTCATAACGTACATGGGAAAAAGATCCCAGGAAGATCAGACATATGTATATGTGTAAAAGAACCACCTCTTGCACACCTACAACAAGCTAAACGTTGTACTCAAACTTGCTGTAATAAAAAATAAAAAATTAAATTACAAACACGAACAAGAAGTAGTGAGACAAACTTGAGGGGCTTTCTCCTGGCACATTCCGTTCTACATTCCAATCTAGAACGCGACTTCCATTGAGGCTCTGCTGCCCTAGTAACCAGATTTGGTAAGGGAGAACTGCTGCCACCTTGTGGCCGTTTCACACAACAGCAGCTTTAATCCCAGCGCTAAAGGTCAGTGGATATTCCAAATCATTACAGGCCTGTAAATGACACCTGCCCTGAAAACACATCCTGGGGTCATATATCGACCAAAAAATTCAAAAGACGTCCATATTTCAAAACGACAGTTTCAAGAGGCATATTTCACGCACATTAGTGTTCTGCTTCTTTTGGTTTCTTTCTTTCTTTGTTAAAAAAACGGGAATGGAAAAAGGCAACCCTCAGAATGGGCGAAAACGTTCACAAACGAATCAATGGACAAAGGTTTAATCTCCAATATATATAAACAGCTCATGCAGCTTAATATTAATAAAACAAACAACCCAATACAAAATTGGGCAGAAGATCTAAAGAGACGTTTCTTCAAAGAAGACACAGAGATGGCCAAGACGCACATGAAAAGCTGCTCAACATCACTAATTATTAGAGAAATGCAAAACAAAACTACAATGGGGTAAGACCTCACACCTGTTAGAATGGGCATCATCAGATAATCTACAAACAACAAATTCTGGGGAGGGTGTGGACAAAAGGAACCCTCTTCCGCTATTGGTGGGAATGTAAATTGATACAGTCACTATGGAGAACAGTATGGATGTTCCTTTAAAAAACTAAGAACAGAATTACCATAGGATCCAGCAATCCCACTTCTGGGCATATACCCAGAGAAAACCATAAATCACAAAGACACATTCACCACAATGTTCATTGCAGCACTATTTACAATAGCCAGGTAATGGAAGCAACCTAAATGGCCATAGACAGACGAATGGATAAAGATGTGGTACATATATAAAATGGAATATTACTCAGCCATAAAAAGGAATGAAACTGGGTCATTTGTAGAGAAGTTGATGGATCTAGAGACTGTCATACAGAGTGAAGTAAGTCAGAAAGAGAAAAACAAATATTGTATATTAATGTCTATATGTGGAACCTAGAAAAATGCTACAGATGAACTGGTTTGCAGGGCAGAAATAGAGACACAGAGGTAGAGAACAAACGTATTGACAGAAAGTGGGGGAAGCCATGGGGTGGTGGTGGTGGGATGAGTTGGGAGATTGGGATTGACCTGTATACATGTCTATGCATAAAATAGATAACTAATAATAACCTACTGTATAAAAAAAATAAATTAAATTAAATTTCAAAAATTTAAAAAATAAAATGTAAAAATAAAACAGAAAAAATGTTCTTCCATTCACACTGATGTATTTATAAGAATGAATTATTTCCATGCTTATATCCATAAATACATAAAAGAGGAATACAATCTAACTTGAACCAAAAATTAAAAAAAAAAACTGAACCTAACAGTTATACAGAGGAAAACACTACCAAGGCACTTGCTCCAGTGGTAAACAATTCTGAAATTGGTCAGAGGTGGAGAACCATCTCCCATACACCCAGCAGCCCCACCCGCCCACGCAAGGAGCGTCCTTATTGCAAAGCTGGGGGACCGTGCCGAGGCCTCTGTGAGTAAACGTGAGCTGAGCCCCAGGCCAGCTGCTGCTGAACTGTTCCCAACCTTCCCAGGTGAAACACCTGAATATGTACAAGGGCTTGAAAGCCTAGAGAAAGGGCCGTTTTCGCACCAGCGAAAGCACGCAGGCCATCATGGTGCCTGCAGGTCAGCCAGGATGTTCCTTGCCACGGGCGCTCTTCTGGAAGCTTTCCATTGCCCTGCCTGAGATACCCCTCCTTTCCCGGCCCCCACTCCTTTTCTTCCTTACTCACCTCAGCCCGGAGAGACACTCCAGTGGAAGTTATGGGTGACACATCCTCTTCTTTACAGGTGGCAGCCTGGCAACTCCTGCAGAAAGTCCAGCAGAGCCCCACTCACACCGGGCCACCCACAAAGCCGTGGACCCTCACACCCTCCCACCAGCACAGCCCCGAGACTGCTGACGGGGCAGAGAATATGGAGTCAGGCACAGCTGCAGGGGCTTTTGCTGCCTGGAGTGCTGTTTATATTGACCTCAACCCAGGCACACCTGGGGAGGGCTTGCCGGCAGGGTCAGGCTGCCCAGGTCAGCTAATCCTCAGCCCTCAGGGAATCACATTGCAGAAAATGGACCTCGCTAAGACAGAATATTCGCCAAGGAAAAAAAGCACACAATGCCATTTGCAGCACCATAGATGAGTCTAGAGGTAATCACGTGACTTGGAGTAAGTCAGAAAGTGAAAGACACATATCATATCATATCACTTATAGGTGTTACCTATAAATTGATACAAGGGCAGATATTTCCACGGAGAAGGGCAATCAAAGATTCATTAAACAAACTTATGGTTCACCAAAGGAAAGGTGTGAGGATTGAATTCATTATGATATTGGGGTTAACAGACATATACAAACACAGTAGACGTATATAATCACCAAAGACCTACGGAGTACCAAGAGAAGACTACTCAACATTCTGTCATAACGATCATGGGAAAAGGATCCCAGGAAGAACAGACATATGTATATGTGTAAAAGAACCACCTCTTGCACATCTACAACAAGCTAAACGTTGTACTCAAACTTGCTGTAATAAAAAATAAAAAATTAAATTAAAAACACGAACAAGAATTAGTGAGAAAAACTTGAGGGGCTTTCCCCTGGCACATTCCGTTCTACATTCCAATCTAGAACGCGACTTCCATTGAGGCTCTGCTGCCCTAGTAACCAGATTTGGTTAGGGAGAACTGCTGCCACCTTGTGGCCGTTTCACACAACAGCAGCTTTAATCCCAGCGCTAATGGTCAGTGGATATTCCAAATCATTACAGGCCTGTAAATGACACCTGCCCTGAAAACAAATCCTGGGGTCATATATCGACCAAAAAATTCAAAAGACGTCCATATTTCAAAACGACAGTTTCAAGAGGCATATTTCACGCACATTAGTGCTCTGCTTCTTTAATTTTCTTTCTTTCTTTGTTAAAAAAATGGGAATGGAAAAAGGTAACCCTCAGAAGGTGCGAAAACGTTCACAAACGAATCAATGGACAAAGGTTTAATCTCCAATATATATATACAGCTCATGCAGCTTAATATTAATACAACAAACAACCCAATACAAAAATGGGCAGAAGATCTAAATAGACGTTTCTTCAAAGAAGACACAGAGATGGCCAAGACGCACATGAAAAGCTGCTCAACATCACTAATTATTAGAGAAATGCAAATCAAAACTACAATGAGGTAAGACCTCACACCTGTTAGAAACGGCATCATCAGATAATCTACAAACAACAAATTCTGGGGAGGGTGTGGACAAAAGGAAGCCTCTTCCGCTATTGGTGGGAATGTAAATTGATACAGTCACTATGGAGAACAGTATGGAGGTTCCTTTAAAAAACTAAAAAGAGAATTACCATAGGATCCAGCAATCCCACTTCTGGGCATATACCCAGAGAAAACCATAAATCACGGAGACACATTCACCACAATGTTCATTGCAGGACTATTTACAATAGCCAGGTAATGGAAGCAACCTAAATGGCCACAGACAGACGAATGGATAAAGATGTGGTACATATATAAAATGGAATATTACTCAGCCATAAAAAGGAATGAAACTGGGTCAATTGTAGAGAAGTTGATGGATCTAGAGACTGTCATACAGAGTAAAGTAAGTCAGAAAGAGAAAAACAAATATTGTATATTAATGCCTATATGTGGAACCTAGAAAAATGCTACAGATGAACTGGTTTGCAGGGCAGAAATAGAGACACAGAGGTAGAGAACAAACGTATGGACACAAAGTGGGGGAAGCCATGGGGTGATGGTGGTGGGATGACTTGGGAGATTGGGATTGACCTGTATACATGTATATGCATAAAATAGATATCTAATAATAACCTAGTGTATAAAAAATAAATAAAATTAAATTTCAAAATTTTTAAAAATAAAATGTAAAAATAAAACAGAAAAAAAGTTCTTCCATTCACACTGATGTATTTATAAGAATGAATTATTTCCATGTTTATATCTATAAATACATAAAAGAGGAATAAAATCTAACTTGAACCAAAAAAGAAAAAAAAAACTGAACCTAACAGTTATACAGAGGAAAACACTACCAAGGCACTTGCTCCAGTGGTAAACAATTCTGAAATTGGTCAGAGGTGGGGAATCATCTCCCATACAGCCAGCAGCCCCACCCGCCCATGCAAGGAGCGTCCTTATTGCAAAGCTGGGGGACCGTGCCGAGGCCTCTGTGAGTAAACGTGAGCTGACCCCAGGCCAGCTGCTGCTGAACTGTTCCCACCCTTCCCAGGTGAAACACCTGATATGTACAAGGGATTGAAAGCCTAGAGGAAGGGCCGTGGAGCCACACCAGCGACAGCACGCAGGCCAACTTGGTGCCTGCAGGTCAGCCAGGATGCTCCTGGCCACGGGCGCTCTTCTGGAAGCTTTCCATTGCCCTGCCTGAGATACCCCTCCTTTCCCGGCCCCCACTCCTTTTTTCCTTCCTCACCTCAGCCCGGAGAGATATTCCAGTGGAAGTTATGGGTGACACATCGTCTTCTTTACAAGTGGCAGCCTGGAAACTCCTGCAGAAATTCCAGCAAAGCCACACTCACACTGGGCCACCGACAAAGCCGTGGACCCTCACACCCTCCCACCAGCACAGCCCCAAGACTGCTGACGGGGCAGAGAATATGGAGTCAGGCACAGCTGCAGGGGCTATTGCTGCCTGGAGTGGTGTTTATATTGACCTCAACCCAGGCACACCTGGGGAGGTCTTGCCGGCAGTGTCAGGCTGCCCAGGTCAGCTAATCCTCAGCCCTCAGGGAATCACATTGCAGAAAATGGACCACGCTAAGAAAGAATATTCGCCAAGGAAAAAAAGCACACAATGCCATTTGCAGCACCGTAGATGAGTCTAGAGGTAATCACGTGACTTGTAGTAAGTCAGAAAGTGAAAGACACATATCATATCATATCACTTATAGGTGTTACCTATAAATTGATACCAGGGCAGATATTTCCACGGAGAAGGGCAATCACAGATTCATTAAACAAACATATGGTTCACCAAAGGAAAGGTGTGAGGATTGAATTCATTACGATATTGGGGTTAACAGACATATACAAACACAGTAGAAGTATATAATCACAAAAGACCTACGGAGTACCAAGAGAAGACTACTCAACATTCTGTCATAACCTACATGGGAAAAAGATCCCAGGAAGAACAGACATATGTATATGTGTAAAAGAACCACCTCTTGCACACCTACAACAAGCTAAACGTTGTACTCAAACTTGCTGTAATAAAAAATAAAAAAATTAAATTAAAAACACGAACAAGAAGTAGTGAGACAAACTTGAGGGGCTTTCTCCTGGCACATTCCGTTCTACATTCCAATCTAGAACACGACTTCCATTGAGGCTCTGCTGCCCTAGTAACCAGATTTGGTAAGGGAGAACTGCTGCCACCTTGTGGCCGTTTCACACAACAGCAGCTTTAATCCCAGCGCTATTGGTCAGTGGATATTCCAAATCATTACAGGCCTGTAAATGACACCTGCCCTGAAAACAAATCCTGGGGTCATATATCGACCAAAAAATTCAAAAGACGTCCATATTTCAAAACGACAGTTTCAAGAGGCATATTTCACGCACATTAGTGTTCTGCTTCTTTTGCTTTCTTTCTTTCTTTGTTAAAAATACGGGAATGGAAAAAGGCAACCCTCAGAATTGGCGAAAACGTTCACAAACAGATCAATGGACAAAGGTTTAATCTCCAATATATATAAACAGCTCATGCAGCTTAATATTAATAAAACAAACAACCCAATACAAAAATGGGCAGAAGATCTAAAGAGACGTTCCTTCAAAGAAGACACAGAGATGGCCAAGACGCACATGAAAAGCTGCTCAACATCACTAATTATTAGAGAAATGCAAAACAAAACTACAATGGGGTAAGACCTCACACCTGTTAGAATGGGCATCATCAGATAATCTACAAACAACAAATTCTGGGGAGGGTGTGGACAAAAGGAACCCTCTTCCGCTATTGGTGGGAATGTAAATTGATACAGTCACTATGGAGAACAGTATGGAGGTTCCTTTAAAAAACTAAGAACAGAATTACCATAGGATTCAGCAATCCCACTTCTGGGCATATACCTAGAGAAAACCATAAATCACAAAGACACATTCACCACAATGTTCATTGCAGCACTATTTACAATAGCCAGGTAATGGAAGCAACCTAAATGCCCACAGAGAGACGAATGGATAAAGATGTGGTCCATATATAAAATGGAATATTACTCAGCCATAAAAAGGAATGAAACTGGGTCATTTGAAGAGAAGTTGATGGATCTAGAGACTGTCATACAGAGTGAAGTAAGTCAGAAAGAGAAAAACAAATATTGTATATTAATGTCTATATGTGGAACCTAGAAAAATGCTACAGATGAACTGGTTTGCAGGGCAGAAATAGAGACACAGAGGTAGAGAACAAACGTATTGACAGAAAGTGGCGGAAGCCATGGGGTGGTGGTGGTTGGATGAGTTGGGAGATTCGGATTGACCTGTATACATGTCTATGCATAAAATAGATAACTAAAAATAACGTACTGGGGCCTCCCTGGTGGCGCAGTGGTTGAGAGTCCGCCTGCCGATGCAGTGGATGCGGGTTCGTGCCCCGGTCCGGGAGGATCCCATGTGCCGCGGAGCGGCTGGGCCCGTGGGCCATGGCCGCTGGGCCTGTGCGTCCGGAGCCTGTGCTCCGCAACGGGAGAGGCCACAACAGTGAGAGGCCCACGTACCGCAAAAAAAAAAAAAAAAAAAAAAAAAAAAAAAAAAAAAAAAAAAAAAAAAAAAAAAAACCTATTGTATAAAAAAAATAAATAAAATTAAATTTCAAAAATTTTAAAAATAAAATGTAAAAATAAAACAGAAAAAATGTTCTTCCATTCACACTGATGTATTTATAAGAATGAATTATTTCCATGCTTATATCCATAAATACATAAAAGAGGAATAAAATCTAACTTGAACCAAAAAATGAAAAAAAAAAAACTGAACCTAACAGTTATACAGAGGAAAACACTACCAAGGCACTTGCTCCAGTGGTAAACAATTCTGAAATTGGTCAGTGGTGGGGAATCATCTCCCATACACCCAGCAGCCCCACCCGCCCACGCAAGGAGCGTCCTTATTGCAAAGCTGGGGGACCCTGCCGAGGCCTCTGTGAGTAAACGTGAGCTGAGCCCCAGGCCAGCTGCTGCTGAACTGTTCCCACCCTTCCCAGGTGAAACACCTGAATATGTACAAGGGCTTGAAAGCCTAGAGGAAGGGCCGTGGAGCCACACCAGCCAAAGCACGCAGGCCAACTTGGTGCCTGCAGGGCAGCCAGGATGGTCCTGGCCACGAGCGCTCTTCTGGAAGGTTTCCATTGCCCTGCCTGAGATACCCCTCCTTTCCCGGCCCCCACTCCTTTTTTTCCTTCCTCACCTCAGCCCGGAGAGATACTCCAGTGGAAGTTATGGGTGACACATCCTCTTCTTTACAGGTGGCAGCCTGGCAACTACTGCAGAAAGTCCAGCAGAGCCCCACTCACACCGGGCCACCCACAAAGCCGTGGACCCTCATACCCTCCCACCAGCACAGCCCCGAGACTGCTGACGGGGCAGAGAATATGGAGTCAGGCACAGCTGCAGGGGCTATTGCTGCCTGGAGTGCTGTTTATATTGACCTCAACCCAGGCACACCTGGGGAGGTCTTGCCGGCAGGGTCAGGCTGCCCAGGTCAGCTAATCCTCAGCCCTCAGGGAATCACACTGCAGAAAATGGACCTCGCTAAGACAGAATATTCGCCAAGGAAAAAAAGCACACAATGCCATTTGCAGCACCGTAGATGAGTCTAGAGGTAATCACGTGACTTGGAGTAAGTCAGAAAGTGAAAGACACCTATCATATCATATCACTTATAGGTGTTACCTATAAATTGATACCAGGGCAGATATTTCCACGGAGAAGGGCAATCACAGATTCATTAAACAAACTTATGGTTCACCAAAGGAAAGGTGTGAGGATTGAATTCATTATGATATTGGGGTTAACAGACATATACAAACACAGTAGACGTATATAATCACCAAAGACCTACGGAGTACCAAGAGAAGACTACTCAACATTCTGTCATAACGAATATGGGAAAAGGATCCCAGGAAGAACAGACATATGTATATGTGTAAAAGAACCACCTCTTGCACATCTACAACAAGCTAAACGTTGTACTGAAACTTGCTGTAATAAAAAATAAAAAATTAAATTAAAAACACGAACAAGAATTAGTGAGAAAAACTTGAGGGGCTTTCTCCTGGCACATTCCGTTCTACATTCCAATCTAGAACGCGACTTCCATTGAGGCTCTGCTGCCCTAGTAACCAGATTTGGTAAGGGAGAACTGCTGCCACCTTGTGGCCGTTTCACACAATAGCAGCTTTAATCCCAGCGCTAATGGTCAGTGGATATTCCAAATCATTACAGGCCTGTAAATGACACCTGCCCTGAAAACAAATCCTGGGGTCATATATCGACCAAAAAATTCAAAAGACGTCCATATTTCAAAACGACAGTTTCAAGAGGCATATTTCACGCACATTAGTGTTCTGCTTCTTTAGATTTCTTTCTTTCTTTGTTAAAAAAATGGGAATGGAAAAAGGTAACCCTCAGAAGGGGCGAAAACTTTCACAAACGAATCAATGGACAAAGGTTTAATCTCCAATATATATATACAGCACATGCAGCTTAATATTAATACAACAAACAACCCAATACAAAAATGGGCAGAAGATCTAAATAGACGTTTCTTCAAAGAAGACACAGAGATGGCCAAGACGCACATGAAAAGCTGCTCAACATCACTAATTATTAGAGAAATGCAAATCAAAACTACAATGAGGTAAGACCTCACACCTGTTAGAAACGGCATCATCATATAATCTACAAACAACAAATTCTGGGGAGGGTGTGGACAAAAGGAAGCCTCTTCTGCTATTGGTGGGAATGTAAATTGATACAGTCATTATGGAGAACAGTATGGAGGTTCCTTTAAAAAACGAAAAAGAGAATTACCATAGGATCCAGCAATCCCACTTCTGGGCATATACCCAGAGAAAACCATATATCACAGAGACACATTCACACAATGTTCATTGCAGCACTATTTACAATAGCCAGGTAATGGAAGCAACCTAAATGGCCACAGACAGACGAATGGATAAAGTAGTGGTACATATATAAAATGGAATATTACTCAGCCATAAAATGGAATGAAACTGGGTCATTTGTAGAGAAGTTGATGGATCTAGAGACTGTCATACAGAGTGAAGTAAGTCAGAAAGAGAAAAACAAATATTGTATATTAATACCTATATGTGGAACCTAGAAAAATGCTACAGATGAACTGGTTTGCAGGGCAGAAATAGAGACACAGAGGTAGAGAACAAACGTATCGACACAAAGTGGGGGAAGCCATGGGGTGGTGGTGGTGGGATGAGTTGGGAGATTGGGATTGACCTGTATACATGTCTATGCATAAAATAGATAACTAATAATAACCTACTGTATAAAAAAATAAATAAAATTAAATTTCAAAAAATTTAAAAATAAAATGTAAAAATAAAACAGAAACAATGTTCTTCCATTCACACTGATGTATTTATAAGAATGAATTATTTCCATGCTTATATCTATAAATACATAAAAGAGGAATAAAATCTAACTTGAACCAAAAAAGAAAAAAAAAAATGAACCTAACAGTTATACAGAGGAAAACACTACCAAGGCAGTTGCTCCAGTGGTAAACAATTCTGAAATTGGTCAGAGGTGGGGAATCATCTCCCATAGAGCCAGCAGCCCCGCCCACCCACGCAAGGAGAGTCCTTATTGCAAAGCTGGGGTACCGTGCCGAGGCCTCTGTGAGTAAACGTGAGCTGAGCCCCAGGCCAGCTGCTGCTGAACTGATCCCACCCTTCCCAGGTGAAACACCTGAATATGTACAAGGGCTTGAAAGCCTAGACGAAGGGCCCTGGAGCCACACCAGCGACAGCACGCAGGCCACCTTGGTGCCTGCAGGTCAGCCAGGATGGTCCTGGCCACGGGCGCTCTTCTGGAAGCTTTCCATTGCCCTGCCTGAGATACCCCTCCTGTCCCGGCCCCCACTCCTTTTTTTCCTTCCTCACCTCAGCCCGGAGAGATATTCCAGTGGAAGTTATGGGTGACACATCGTCTTTTTTACAGGTGGCAGCCTGGAAACTCCTGCAGAAATTCCAGCAGAGCCCCACTCACACCGGGCCACCCACAAAGCCGTGGACCCTCACACCCTCCCACCAGCACAGCCCCGAGACTGCTGACGGGGCAGAGAATATGGAGTCAGGCACAGCTGCAGGGGCTATTGCTGCCTGGAGTGCTGTTTATATTGACCTCAACCCAGGCACACCTGGGGAGGGCTTGCCGGCAGGGTCAGGCTGCCCAGGTCAGCTAATCCTCAGCCCTCAGGGAATCACATTGCAGAAAATGGACCTCGCTAAGACCGAATATTTGCCAAGGAAAAGAAGCACACAATGCCATTTGCAGCACGGTAGATGAGTCTAGAGGTAATCACGTGACTTGGAGTAAGTCAGAAAGTGAAAGACACATATCATATCATATCACTTATAGGTGTTACCTATAAATTGATACCAGGGCAGATATTTCCACGGAGAAGGGCAATCACAGATTCATTAAACAAACTTATGGATCACCAAAGGAAAGGTGTGAGGATTGAATTCATTACGATATTGGGGTTAACAGACATATACAAACACAGTAGACATATATAATCACCAAAGACCTACGGAGTACCAAGAGAAGACTACTCAACATTCTGTCATAACGTACATGGGAAAAGGATCCCAGGAAGAACAGACATATGTATATGTGTAAAAGAACCACCTCTTGCACACCTACAACAAGCTAAACGTTGTACTCAAACTTGCTGTAATAAAAAATAAAAATTAAATTAAAAACACGAACAAGAAGTAGTGAGACAAACTTGAGGGGCTTTTTCCTGGCACATTCCGTTCTAAATTCCAATCTAGAACGCGACTTCCATTGTGGCTCTGCTGCCCTAGTAACCAGATTTGGTAAGGGAGAACTGCTGCCACCTTGTGGCCGTTTCACACAACAGCAGCTTTAATCCAGCGCTAATGGTCAGTGGATATTCCAAATCATTACAGGCCTGTAAATGACACCTGCCCTGAAAACAAATCCTGGGGTCATATATCGACCAAAAAATTCAAAAGACGTCCATATTTCAAAACGACAGTTTCAAGAGGCATATTTCACGCACATTAGTGTTCTGATTCTTTTGCTTTCTTTCTTTCTTTGTTAAAAAAAACGGGAATGGAAAAAGGTAACACTCAGAAGGGGCGAAAACGTTCACAAACGAATCAATGGACAAAGGTTTAATCTCCAATATATATATACAGCTCATGCAGCTTAATATTAATACAACAAACAACCCAATACAAAAATGGGCAGAAGCTCTAAATAGACGTTTCTTCAAAGAAGACACAGAGATGGCCAAGACGCACATGAAAATCTGCTCAACATCACTAATTTTTAGAGAAATGCAAATCAAAACTACAATGAGGTAAGACCTCACACCTGTTAGAATCGGCATCATCAGATAATCTACAAACAACAAATTCTGGGGAGGGTGTGGACAAAAGGAACCCTCTTCCGCTATTGGTGGGAATGTAAATTGATACAGTCACTATGGAGAACAGTATGGAGGTTCCTTTAAAAAACTAAAAAGAGAATTACCATAGGATCCAGCAATCCCACTTCTGGGCATATACCCAGAGAAAACCATAAATCACAAAGACACATTCACACAATGTTCATTGCAGCACTATTTACAATAGCCAGGTAATGGAAGCAACCTATATGGCCACAGACAGACGAATGGATAAAGATGTGGTACATATATAAAAATGGTATATTACTCAGCCATAAAAAGGAATGAAACTGGGTCATTTGTAGAGAAGTTGATGGATCTAGAGACTGTCATACAGAGTGAAGTAAGTCAGAAAGAGAAAAACAAATATTGTATATTAATGCCTATATGTGGAACCTAGAAAAATGGGACAGATGAACTGGTTTGCAGGGCAGAAATAGAGACACAGAGGTAGAGAACAAACGTATGGACACAAAGTGGGGGAAGCCATGGGGTGGTGGTGGTGGGATGAGTTGGGAGATTGGGATTGACCTGTATACATGTTTATGCATATAATAGATAACTAATAATAACCTACTGTATAAAAAAATAAATAAAATGAAATTTCAAAATTTTTAAAAATAAAATGTAAAAATAAAACAGAAAAAAATTTCTTCCATTCACACTGATGTATTTATAAGAATGAATTATTTCCATGCTTATATCTATAAATACATAAAAGACGAATAAATCTAACTTGAACCAAAAAAGAAAAAAAACCCTGAACCTAACAGTTATACAGAGGAAAACATTACCAAGGCACTTGCTCCAGTGGTAAACAATTCTGAAATTGGTCAGAGGTGGGGAATCATCTCCCATACAGCCAGCAGCCCTGCCCGCCCATGCAAGGAGCGTCCTTATTGCAAAGCTGGGGGACCGTGCCGAGGCCTCTGTGAGTAAACGTGACCTGAGCCTCAGGCCAGCTGCTGCTGAACTGATCCCACCCTTCCCAGGTGAAACACCTGAATATGTACAAGGGATTGAAAGCCTAGAGGAAGGGCCGTGGAGCCACACCAGCGACAGCACGCAGGCCAACTTGGTGCCTGCAGGTCAGCCAGGATGGTCCTGGCCACGGGCGCTGTTCTGGAAGCTTTCCATTGCCCTGCCTGAGATACCCTTCCTGTCCCGGCCCCCACTCCTTTTTTTCCTTACTCACCTCAGCCCGGAGAGATATTCCAGTGGAAGTTATGGGTGACACATCGTCTTCTTTACAGGTGGCAGCCTGGCAACTCTTGCAGAAAGTCCAGCAGAGCCCCACTCACACCGGGCCACCCACAAAGCCGTGGACCCTCACACCCTCCCACCAGGACAGCCCCGAGAGTGCTGACGGGGCAGAGAATATGGAGTCAGGCACAGCTGCAGGGGCTATTGCTGCCTGGAGTGCTGTTAATATTGACCTCAACAAAGGCACACCTGGGGAGGGCTTGCCGGCAGGGTCAGGCTGCCCAGGTCAGCTAATCCTCAGCCCTCAGGGAATCACATTGCAGAAAATGGACCTCGCTAAGACAGAATATTCGCCAAGGAAAAGAAGCACACAATGCCATTTGCAGCACCGTAGATGAGTCTAGAGGTAATCACGTGACTTGTAGTAAGTCAGAAAGTGAAAGACACATATCATATCATATCACTTATAGGTGTTACCTATAAATTGATACCAGGGCAGATATTTCCACGGAGAAGGGCAATCACAGATTCATTAAACAAACTTATGGATCACCAAAGGTAAGGTGTGAGGATTGAATTCATTACGATATTGGGGTTAACAGACATATACAAACACAGTAGACGTATATAATCACCAAAGACCTACGGAGTACCAAGAGCAGACTACTCAACATTCTGTCATAACGTACATGGGAAAAGGATCCCAGGAAGAACAGACATATGTATATGTGTATAAGAACCACCTCTTGCACACCTACAACAAGCTAAACGTTGTACTCAAACTTGCTGTAATAAAAAATGAAAAATTAAATTAAAAACACGAACAAGAAGTAGTGACACAAACTTGAGGGGCTTTCTCCTGGCACATTCCGTTCTACATTCCAATCTAGAACGCGACTTCCATTGAGGCTCTGCTGCCCTAGTAACCAGATTTGGTAAGGGAGATCTGCTGCCACCTTGTGGCCGTTTCACAGAACAGCAGCTTTAATCCCAGCGCTAATGCTCAGTGGATATTCCAAATCATTACAGGCCTGTAAATGACACCTGCCCTGAAAACAAATCCTGGGGTCATATATCGACCAAAAAATTCAAAAGACGTCCATATTTCAAAACGGCAGTTTCAAGAGGCATATTTCACGCACATTAGTGTTCTGCTTCTTTTGCTTTCTTTCTTTCTTTGTTAAAAATACGGGAATGGAAAAAGGCAACCCTCAGAATGGGCGAAAACTTTCACAAACGAATCAATGGACAAAGGTTTAATCTCCAATATATATAAACAGCTCATGCAGCTTAATATTAATAAAACAAACAACCCAATACAAAAATGGGCAGAAGATCTAAATAGACGTTTCTTCAAAGAAGACACAGAGATGGCCAAGACGCACATGAAAAGCTGCTCAACATCACTAATTATTAGAGAAATGCAAATCAAAACTACAATGAGGTAAAACCTCACACCTGTTAGAATCGGCATCATCAGATAATCTACAAACAACAAATTCTGGGGAGGGTGTGGACAAAAGGAACCCTCTTCCGCTATTGGTGGGAATGTAAATAGATACAGTCATTATGGAGAACAGTATGGACGTTCCTTTAAAAAACTAAAAAGAGAATTACCATAGGATCCAGCAATCCCACTTCTGGGCATATACACAGAGAAAACCATATATCACAAAGACACATTCACACAATGTTCATTGCAGCACTATTTACAATAGCCAGGTAATGGAAGCAACCTAAATGGCCACAGACAGACGAATGGATAAAGATGTGGTACATATATAAAATGGAATATTACTCAGCCACAAAAAGGAATGAAACTGGGTCATTTGTAGAGAAGTTGATGGATCTAGAGACTGTCATACAGAGTGAAGTAAGTCAGAAAGAGAAAAACAAATATTGTATATTAATGCCTATATGTGGAACCTAGAAAAATGGGACAGATGTACTGGTTTGCAGGGCAGAAATAGAGACACAGAGGTAGAGAACAAACGGATGGACACAAAGTGGGGCAAGCCATGGGGTGGTGGTGGTGGGATGAGTTGGGAGATTGGGATTCACCTGTATACATGTTTATGCATATAATAGATAACTAATAATAACCTACTGTATAAAAAAATAAATAAAATTAAATTTCAAAATTTTAAAAAATAAAATGTAAAAATAAAACAGAAAAAAATTTCTTCCATTCACACTGATGTATTTATAAGAATGAATTATTTCCATGCTTATATCTATAAATACATAAAAGAGGAATAAAATCTAACTTGAACCAAAAAAGAAAAAAAACCATGAACCTAACAGTTATACAGAGGAAAACACTACCAAGGCACTTGCTCCAGTGGTAAACAATTCTGAAATTGGTCAGAGGTGGGGAATCATCTCCCATACAGCCAGCAGCCCTGCCCACCAATGCAAGGAGCGTCCTTATTGCAAAGCTGGGGGACCGTGCCGAGGCCTCTGTGAGTAAATGTGAGCTGAGCCCCAGGCCAGCTGCTGCTGAACTGTTCCCACCCTTCCCAGGTGAAACACCTGAATATGTACAAGGGATTGAAAGCCTAGAGGAAGGGCCGTGGAGCCACACCAGCGACAGCACGCAGGCCAACTTGTTGCCTCCAGGTCAGCCAGGATGGTCCTGGCCACGGGCGCTCTTCTGGAAGCTTTCCATTGCCCTGCCTGAGATACCCCTCCAGTCCGGGCCCCCACTCCTTTTTTTCCTTCCTCACCTCACCCGGAGAGATATTCCAGTGGAAGTTATGGGTGACACATCGTCTTCTTTACAGGTGGCAGCCTGGCAACTCCTGCAGAAATTCCAGCAGATCCCCACTCACACCGGGCCACCCACAAAGCCGTGGAACCTCACACCCTCCCACCAGCACAGCCCGGAAACTGCTGACGGGGCAGAGAATATGGAGTCAGGCACAGCTGCAGGGGCTATTGCTGCCTGGAGTGCTGTTTATATTGACCTCAACCCACGCACACCTGGGGAGGGCTTGCCGGCAGGGTCAGGCTGCCCAGGTCAGCTAATCCTCAGCCCTCAGGGAATCACATTGCAGAAAATGGACCTCGCTAAGACAGAATATTCGCCAAAGAAAAGAAGCACACAATGCCATTTGCAGCACCGTAGATGAGTCTAGACGTAATCACGTGACTTGGAGTAAGTCAGAAAGTGAAAGACACATATCATATCATATCACTCATAGGTGTTACCTATAAATTGATACCAGGGCAGATATTTCCACGGAGAAGGGCAATCACAGATTCATTAAACAAACTTATGGTTCACCAAACGAAAGGTGTGAGGATTGAATTCATTACGATATTGGGGTTAACAGACATATACAAACACAGTAGACGTATATAATCACCAAAGACCTACGGAGTACCAAGAGCAGACTACTCAACATTCTGTCATAACGTACATGGGAAAAAGATCCCAGGAAGAACAGACATATGTATATGTGTAAAAGAACCACCTCTTGCACACCTACAACAAGCTAAACGTTGTACTCAAACTTGCTGTAATAAAAAATAAAAAATTAAATTAAAAACACGAACAAGAAGTAGTGAGACAAACTTGAGGGGCTTTCTCCTGGCACATTCCGTTCTACATTACAATCTAGAACGTGACTTCCATTGAGGCTCTGCTGCCCTAGTAACCAGATTTGGTAAGGGAGAACTGCTGCCACCTTGTGGCCGTTTCACACAACAGCAGCTTTAATCCCAGCGCTAATGGTCAGTGGATATTCCAAATCATTACAGGCCTGTAAATGACACCTGCCCTGAAAACAAATCCTGGGCTCATATATCGACCAAAAAATTCAAAAGACGTCCATATTTCAAAACGACAGTTTCAAGAGGCATATTTCACGCACATTAGTGTTCTGCTTCTTTTGGTTTCTTTCTTTCTTTGTTAAAAAAACGGGAATGGAAAAAGGCAACCCTCAGAAAGGGCGAAAACGTTCACAAACGAATCAATGGACAAAGGTTTAATCTCCAATACATATAAACAGCTCATGCAGCTTAATATTAATAAAACAAACAACCCAATACAAAAATGGGCAGAAGATCTAAATAGACGTTTCTTCAAAGAAGACACAGAGATGGCCAAGACGCACATGAAAAGCTGCTCAACATCACTAATTATTAGAGAAATGCAAATCAAAACTACAATGAGGTAAGACCTCACACCTGTTAGAAACGGCATCATCAGATAATCTACAAACAACAAATTCTGGGGAGGGTGTGGACAAAAGGAAGCCTCTTCCGCTATTGGTGGGAATGTAAATTGATACAGTCACTATGGAGAACAGTATGGAGGTTCCTTTAAAAAACTAAAAAGAGAATTACCATAGGATCCAGCAATCCCACTTCTGGGCATATACCCAGAGAAAACCATAAATCACAAAGACACATTCACACAATGTTCATTGCAGCACTATTTACAATAGCCAGGTAATGGAAGCAACCTAAATGGCCACAGACAGACGAATGGATAAAGATGTGGTACATATATAAAATGGAATATTACTCAGCCATAAAAAGGAATGAAACTGGGTCATTTGTAGAGAAGTTGATGGATCTAGAGACTGTCATACAGAGTGAAGTAAGTCAGAAAGAGGAAAACAAATATTGTATATTAATGCCTATATGTGGAACCTAGAAAAATGGGACAGATGAACTGGTTTGCAGGGCAGAAATAGAGACACAGAGGTAGAGAACAAACGGATGGAAACAAAGTGGGGGAAGCCATGGGGTGGTGGTGGTGGGATGAGTTGGGAGATTGGGATTGACCTGTATACATGTTTATGCATATAATAGATAACTAATAATAACCTACTGTATAAAAAAATAAATAAAATTAAATTTCAAAATTTTAAAAAATAAAATGTAAAAATAAAACAGAAAAAAATTTCTTCCATTCACACTGATGTATTTATAAGAATGAATTATTTCCATGCTTATATCTATAAATACATAAAAGAGGAATAAAATCTAACTTGAACCAAAAAAGAAAAAAAACCCTGAGCCTAACAGTTATACAGAGGAAAACACTACCAAGGCACTTGCTCCAGTGGTAAACAATTCTGAAATTGGTCAGAGGTCGGGAATCATCTCCCATACAGCCAGCAGTCCCACCCGCCCACGCAAGGACCGTCCTTATTGCAAAGCTGGGGGACCGTGCCGAGGCCTCTGTGAGTAAACGTGAGCTGAGCCCCAGGCCAGCTGCTGCTGAACTGTTCCCACCCTTCCCAGGTGAAACACCTGATATGTACAAGGGACTGAAAGCCTAGAGGAAGGGCCGTGGAGCCACACCAGCGACAGCACGCAGGCCAACTTGGTGCCTGCAGGCCAGCCAGGATGGTCCTGGCCACGGGCGCTCTTCTGGAAGCTTTCCATTTCCCTGCCTGAGATACCCATCCTGTCCCGGCCCCCACTCCTTTTTTCCTTCCTCACCTCAGCCCGGAAGGTTATTCCAGTGGAAGTTATGGGTGACACATCATCTTCTTTACAGGTGGCAGCCTGGAAACTCCTGCAGAAATTCCAGCAAAGCCACACTCACACTGGGCCACCCACAAAGCCGTGGACCCTCACACCCTCCCACCAGCACAGCCCCGAGACTGCTGACGGGGCAGAGAATATGGAGTCAGGCACAGCTGCAGGGGCTCTTGCTGCCTGGAGTGCTGTTTATATTGACCTCAACCCAGGCACACCTGGGGAGGGCTTGCCGGCAGGGTCAGGCTGCCTAGGTCAGCTAATCCTCAGCCCTCAGGGAATCACATTGCAGAAAATGGACCTCGCTAAGACAGAATATTCGCCAAGGAAAAAAAGGACACAATGCCATTTGCAGCACCGTAGATGAGTCTAGAGGTAATCACGTGACTTGTAGTAAGTCAGAAAGTGAAAGACACATATCATATCATATCACTTATAGGTGTTACCTATAAATTGATACCAGGACAGATATTTCCACGGAGAAGGGCAATCACAGATTCATTAAACAAACTTATGGTTCACCAAAGTAAAGGTGTGAGGATTGAATTCATTACGATATTGGGGTTAACAGACATATACAAGCACAGTAGAAGTATATAATCACAAAAGACCTACGGTGTACCAAGAGAAGACTACTCAACATTCTGTCATAACGTACATGGGAAAAAGATCCCAGGAAGAACAGACATATGTATATGTGTAAAAGAACCACCTCTTGCACACCTACAACAAGCTAAACGTTGTACTCAAACTTGCTGTAATAAAAAATAAAAAATTAAATTAAAAACACGAACAAGAATTAGTGAGACAAACTTGAGGGGCTTTCTCCTGGCACATTCCGTTCTACATTCCAATCTAGAACGCGACTTCCATTGAGGCTCTGCTGCCCTAGTAACCAGATTTGGTAAGGGAGAACTGCTGCCACCTTGTGGCCGTTTAACACAACAGCAGCTTTAATCCCAGCGCTATTGGTCAGTGGATATTCCAAATCATTACAGGCCTGTAAATGACACCTGCCCTGAAAACAAATCCTGGGGTCATATATCGACCAAAAAATTCAAAAGACGTCCATATTTCAAATCGACAGTTTCAAGAGGCATATTTCACGCACATTAGTGTTCTGCTTCTTTTGCTTTCTTTCTTTCTTTGTTAAAAATACGGGAATGGAAAAAGGCAACCCTCAGAATGGGCGAAAACGTTCACAAACGAATCAATGGACAAAGGTTTAATCTCCAATATATATAAACAGCTCATGCAGCTTAATATTAATAAAACAAACAACCCAATACAAAAATGGGCAGAAGATCTAAATAGACGTTTCTTCAAAGAAGACACAGAGATGGCCAAGAAGCACATGAAAAGCTGCTCAACATCACTAATTATTAGAGAAATGCAAATCAAAGCTACAATGAGGTAGACCTCACACCTGTTAGAATCGGCATCATCAGATAATCTACAAACAACAAATTCTGGGGAGTGTGTGGACAAAAAGAACCCTCTTCCGCTATTGGTGGTAATGTAAATTGATACAGTCACTATGGAGAACAGTATGGAGGTTCCTTTAAAAAACTAAAAAGAGAATTACCATAGGATCCAGCAATCCCACTTCTGGGCATATACCCAGAGAAAACCATATATCACAAAGACACATTCACACAATGTTCATTGCAGCACTATTTACAATAGCCAGGTAATGGAAGCAACCTAAATGGCCACAGACAGACGAATGGATAAAGATGTGGTACATATATAAAATGGAATATTACTCAGCCATAAAAAGGAATGAAACTGGGTCATTTGTAGAGAAGTTGATGGATCTAGAGACTGTCATACAGAGTGAAGTAAGTCAGAAAGAGAAAAACAAATATTGTATATTAATGCCTATATGTGGAACCTAGAAAAATGGTACAGATGAACTGGTTTGCAGGGCAGAAATAGAGACACAGAGGTAGAGAACAAACGTATGGACCCAAAGTGGGGGAAGCCATGGGGTGGTGGTGGTGGGATGAGTTGGGAGATTGGGATTGAGCTGTATACATGTTTATGCATATAATAGATAACTAATAATAACCTACTGTATAAAAAAATAAATAAAATTAAATTTCAAAATTTTTAAAAATAAAATGTAAAAATAAAACAGAAAAAAATTTCTTCCATTGACACTGTTGTATTTATAAGAATGAATTATTTCCATGCTTATATCCATAAATACATAAAAGAGGAATAAAATCTAACTTAAACCAAAAAAGAAAAAAAAACCCTGAACCTGACAGTTATACAGAGGAAAACACTACCAAGGCAATTGCTCCAGTGGTAAACAATTCTAAAATTGGTCAGTGGTGGGGAATCATCTCCCATACAGCAAGCAGCCCCGCCCGCCCACGCAAGGAGCGTCCTTATTGCAAAGCTGGGGGACCGTGCCGAGGCCTCTGTGAGTTAACGTGAGCTGAGCCCCAGGCCAGCTGCTGCTGAACTGTTCCCACCCTTCCCAGGTGAAACACCTGAATATGTACAAGGGCTTGAAAGCCTAGAGGAAGGGCCGTGGAGCCACACCAGCGACAGCACGCAGGCCAACTTGGTGCCTGCAGGTCAGCCAGGATGGTCCTGGCCACGGGCGCTCTTCTGGAAGCTTTCCATTGCCCTGCCTGAGATACCCCTCCTGTCCCGGCCCCCACTCCTTTTTTTCCTTACTCACCTCAGCCCGGAGAGATATTCCAGTGGAAGTTATGGGTGACACATCGTCTTCTTTACAGGTGGCAGCCTGGCAACTCCTGCAGAAAGTCCAGCA
>NW_027672572.1:0-19612 GCF_964165515.1 Mesoplodon bidens | reverse complement strand
TGAGCTAATTTGTGATTCATGTGCTGTAGGGGGTGCTGGCCTGTGTGGGGAGAAGGGAAACTTCCCTTTGTTTCTTCCTTTCGCTTAAAGGAAACAACTCAAGGAACCTCCTATCTCAGGCAGACTCCTCTTCCACACAAGGTATCGGACCAATTATCCTAAACATGGTAACAGGAACAGCTATTTAAATATCTTTATTTAAATATTTTAATACCTCCCTTGTGACCCACTCTTTTTTTTTTTTAATCCTCTTTGCCTTATACTCAGAAAAGAAAAAAGAAAAGGACAAGCAACTGGCTTGTCACCCAGTAAAGAGTAGGAACAGCTCTTTGGCTTTGAGCAGCTCATGAGACTTTTTGCCTGTGAAAGTTTTAGGGAATTTCTTCCAGAAAAGTCATGTGTGAGAAGGGTAAATGGTTGCAGCTGGATTAACACCCTGGCTGTTGGGTTCCGAGGCATCAGTGGCATCTTTCTCTCTATAATTGATCCCATTTTCCAGAATACAAAGCCTGGAAGGCACACTTGCCCATTCCTGCCTTGACTTGTTGAAAATGTTGGAGTCACCCTTCACCTTGAGTGTGGGGAGGAGAAAGTCACTCTTGTGGGGTGTCAGAATCTCCGGACCTGTGTCCAGTGATTCACTATACTCTGTATCTAAACACATTATCAGCCGTTGTCAAGTTTCTGCTGTGGTTGGATAATTAATGTTATTGGAGGAAACAATGAATTTTTTCCCCTCACAGCTGAAGACAGAATTTGTCAAGCATCACACACAAGTGTATTTTGCTTCATCTTTCCCATTTGAATGATGTTTGTTGCCCAATAGCCCAAGGACTCCTCCAAAGTTCTTCCCATGCCTGAAGCCACCACTCCCTCAACCGCCAGGATCCATTTAAAGAGGAAAAACCAAGCAACTCTTGTAGCTTTGCTCTTTAACTTCTCTGTCTTTTTCCTTGTTAGTATGGAAAGACTTTCGGTGCCTTTTCTTAAGTTGAATTTGGCTGTGTTGAAGGTTTACCTTCCATAAAGAAGTGTTGGTTCCAACATCGTGAACCAGGGAAGCGATAGTATCTGCATCACTGATTGGCCCAAAGATCTTGCCCAGGTTGACACCCCCTCCATAATGGAGAAAGCAGAACCATCATTTCTCACATGTCTCAGCTCACTCTTTAATGTTGAGCCAGTGAGTATTTTCTGCCATAATACATGGCAGACATAATCAATGATATAACCGATGACATTTCCATGCAGGACACACACCCACATGGAGGCATAGATACAGTGGGAACCTTAGCTCTAACACCACTGTTTTCTTTTTCACCTGAGGAAACATACTGGAATGTAGGGCTGCAAGAGGAGCTTTATTATGTGATAACATTCCATCCCTTTAATTTATGTAGGAAAGCTTAATTGTTTGAAAACTTGAGAAGGTGTCCTATTCTTAGCTACAAATAGTGGATGACACATCTGGAATGACAAGTCATCTAGAGTCCCTGAGAACCACTTCTTTCCATTCCAGAGATTTTCTACTGACCTCTTGCCCAGAAGTTTGGTTGGTAATGGAGCACTGTGGCTCAGTTTCTTAGTAATGGTATTTTTCACTTTGAAAACCAGGGCCTGAGAAGGCTTATGGGCTTAAGAGTCATAGCAACCTGCCTGGTATATTAACAGTTGGCAGATGGCCTCAGGGAAGTCTGGTATATAAGCATCAATTCAGCTTATCTGTGGATCCTTCCTATGTTGCTCTTCCCTCCCCTAAATAGGATATGCTCAGAGGAAAAGTGTCATTCAGAGATCCCAAAAGAGTAAAGCGGTCTTGCTGGTGGGGAGCAATACTTTCAAAATGAGCTATGGGCTTTGGAGAGGTGGAAGGGTAAATTATGCATGAGAAAAAAAGGGGTAAGTTGAAACCTTGGTATTGGGACATGAAGGAGAGATGAAAGGAGTGTGGTTAGGAGCTGTGGGGTATAAGCATTTGCGATCCCCTGGTCAAGCAGAAACATCTGCTTCATATCAATAAGTTGTGTGAGGTCACTGCAGGCAAGACGTCCAAGTGGCCGGAAGTGGCTTGGCCCTACAAATTCTGCTCACTGTTAAGAGCCCGATAGATGCTAGTGAGCATGAGTGGTAATGGCTGAGAACCGCTCTCCAGCCTGGGCCTCCATGTCATTGTGTGTCCTTGCATAACACTGTGCTCCTGAGGGTTCTGAGCAATTGAAGAGGGAGCCCGTTCATGAAACCCACGATCCAGAATGCACAAGGTCATTACTGATGCATGTAGCCATAGAGAAGAGTCATGGAGTTTTAGAGCTGGAAGAAAATTTAGAGCGTGTCATGCCCAAATCCCCTCATGCAAATCAATTAACAAAAATTATATAGCCAAACAGTCACATCAGTGCCCTGTAATGAGTAACTGGAGTTTGAGGTACTCAACAAGGTAATAAAGCCCATTAACAGCCATCAGACCCGTGGAGTCTCTTTGGCACAGCTAGTCGGTTAGCAGCTGCTCACTGGATGGAGTGGTTGAAAGGAAGAAAATACTCTCTGGGTGTGTTGTACCCCATCCAGCCTGGGCCAGTCACACCCATGTTTCCTTTCCTGGTAAAAAATTAGCAGAATTTCCCTTATTTGTCTGGAGACTGGAGGAGGATCAAAATCTTGAGGGATAAACCATCCCATCCCACTTAAGGAGTATACAGTGTAAGCTGATTAGAACAGGATATTAACCAGAAAATAGGTTTATCGTGTGGTTCTCCCTGGTTCAAGGACAAACTCCTGGACTTGGCATTGAAACCCAGCCCCTTGGGGCTCCAGCCTGCCTTTCCAGAATCCTTTCCCAAACCACACCCATGCTCCAGGGATTCTTGTGGATCTTCCAGCCCTCTCTGCCCTCTCACGACTATATCTCAGATGGGATTCCTCCCATAGTCTACTTGCTTTACTTCGGTTCAAAGGCCAGTTCAACTATGACTTGTCTTCCCCTGAAAGGTAAGGAGCACTGATCACTCCTCTGTCCATAGTGCTTAGTCCATACCTGCCCGATGGCAGCCCATTACGGTATCCTGCAATGAATTGATTGTTGGTCTGTAAGTGCTCAGATATTAAGATCTTTTTGTTCTCCCAGTTTAACCTAGAGCCTGGCAAGGTATATAGTTCCCTAAGAAATACTTATGAGTATACAGAAGGACAGATGCATAGATGTATATCCCCAAAGCTGCTTTTCTGGTTTTATAGTTTGTATAAATGTAAACTCTATAAGGGCAGAGAGCTCCATCTGGTTTGTTCACTGCTGAATGGCCCAGCTTCTAGAATAGTACTTAGCACATATAGATTTCAAAAAATATTTGTTGAATGAATGAAACCCAATAGAATATTTGTTCAGGACTTTAACTGAAAAGATAATCGACTTCTGTTCACAAGTATGATTGATTTAGAAGAAAATAATTATTAGACCTATGATGATTCTTTTCTTCTCAGTGGGCTCAAATTGTTGTCTTCTTCAAGGACTGCATATTGCCACTTGCTTCTAGTAGCTTCTTGTCATTGATAGTTGGACAGGAACTTACCTCTTTCTTCATGGTAAGAATTGGGAATCCTTAAGGGAAGGTGAGTTGGAGGTGCTGACTTCAGAAAAAGGTCCATTTAAAATGTGTTTAGGGCTCCCCTGGTGGCGCAGTGGTTGAGAGTCTGCCTGCCTATGCAGGGGACACGGGTTCGTGCCCCGGTCCGGGAAGATCCCACATGCCGTGGAGCGGCTGGGCCCGTGAGCCATGGCCGCTGGGCCTGCGCGTCCGGAGCCTGTGCTCCACAACGGGAGAGGCCACAACAGTGAGAGGCCCGTGTACCGCAAAAAAAAAAAAAAAAAAAAAATGTGTTTATAGCACTGACTTTTCTACCATGGCCTTTCCTGGTTTATCATCCTCTACCGGGAGATTTGGTGGTGGGGGGACAGCAGGGAGGTAGAGTTGTTTTTAGTTTATGTATAGAGGAGAGGAGCTGTTGAGTTGCAGAAAGTGTTTGAAATAGCCCTGGAATTTTTCCCAAGCTACTATGACTGACAGCTTGATGGAGAAAGATGAACAGCTATTATAACCAACTCTAAAGCAAACTGGGCCTTCTTTATGACAGGAATATGGCAAGTGCAAGGCAAACCACCCGATAGTAGCGGACACACAACCTGGAGAGCAGCATCCTGTTTTGTTTGTTGATTTTTGCCTTGTACCAGTCATAGCACTTTGCTTACAGTAGGGTATGAATAAATAGGTGCTGCCTTTAAAGGAAATTCTGATGAGTTTCATCATCAAAAAGGGTGTTAGAGGTCAGATCTATGAAACTTTGCATTTAAAAATGAAAAAGATGTTACCCAGAGAAGGGGATATTCAGTTCAAGGTGTCACAGATCTATAGTGGCAAAATCAGGACTGGTATGCAGTACTTATCCTGTGGGATTTAACTTGTGGGATATTTGGATTGGCAGTCATGAGATGTATAGTAATGGGATGCTCAGTATTTTTGAATCCAGGAGTGGGTTGCAGTACTTTTCATTTGCCTACTAAGCTTCATTTGATGCCCAAATATTATAACTTGATAATGATTAGCAGCACTGTTCCATACATGTCTTCCACAAAGAAAAGGGGAAGGCATTAAAGAACACAAGGGAAATGTTGGTGTATACACTCATCCCATTTAGTGATGGCTTATTAAGTCTACAACAGTGCCCTTGGTGTCTAGTGAAAGAGCATTGGATAAGTAGTGTAGAGTTCAGGGTGTAGTCCTGAGTCAGGCTTAACTACTGTGCATCTTAACCAACTTGGAGTTTGGGGTCTTCATGTCAACATCAGACTTGTCAACATCAAAGAATGCGGAAAGCTTTCACCTCATGTGTTGTCAATTGGTATTAACTGCCTATAGTGCTGGGTTGAAAAATCTGAGGCCACATTTGGGTGTAGAGTAAATGAATGCTCTCCATGATTGGCTGGTGATATCTGCTATGGACAGTGGGTAGGAAGTTACATCGTGTGTGCAACTTAATTGCTATCCTGGATCAGGTAATCTGTGAAGTTCTAATGCCTCTGCACTGTTGCTCCATAAGGTTGAGTCATTGCCTTCCAAGAACTAAAAACCTCTGCAGATATGCATAGTTGTTTAGTTTAATTGAAAATGAAAGCACCAAAGGGCAACTGAAGCAATGTAATGATCACAAATCCCTATTTAAAAGTAGAGAAATGGCAGTTGTTTTTTTTTTTTTTACAAGCACATTTTTTTTTTTCTTCAGACCATTGGCCTTAAACAGAACAAAAGAAAGGCATAGTTTACCCTGGCCAATCCCATTTCCATGTGTTTTGATGAAGAGTATTGAAACTATAATCCAAATGCACCAGTAGAATTCTTCCTGAGTTACTATTTATCCTAAATGAAAATTTAGTCATCTTTGCGTCATTTCAGTGAAAACCTTGAATCTTTAAATAAGTCACATGAAGTTTAAAAATATAAGCAAGAACCTTTTGTATATTTTGGTCTAGGAGACAGATTTAACTCTAATTTGAAATTGTGTTTCATTAGGGATGTATTCTTTTGACTATGGGTTTAAATTAAGGTTGTTATACATAATAGTGTTAGCATAGGGAGGGCTGAACAAGGTCATTAAATATGGACCAAATTTGAGATGATCTGCTTGTATGTACATACAATATGTGTATGTTCCATCTCGGCAAAGGCTCCAAAAGAATTATTTTTAAATTGTACATCCCATTTAAAAGAATGGCAATTGATGTAGATAAGCTTCAAAAGCCCAAGTAGGATCAATCAAATGAGGGTGCTAAGTGTTTCACAAGTGATTTTCTAATAGTGTATTTCTTTTACTTCTAAGAAATATGGTAGAATGTCCCCCATCAGGTGTGGTGGCTTTTTGCTACACAGAACCATAAACTGTGATAGGATTTCTCCAAAAACTAAACTTTAGAGTTAATTTAGAAGGAGGATTTAGTCCTGTTTTACCATGTGTGATACTCCTAAACTCTTCAAAACCAATGATACTCATCTTAAAAACCATGTAACGTTGGAATCAGAAGTGCCATACTTGGTTCTTGTCTCTTATTTTACTGGAAATGTAAGGCTGTTTGCCTAAGGACCCCTGGCTGGTTATGGCAGAGCTATAGGCATCACACGAGGAACTTGTGACTCCCAGTCCAGTGTCTGTTCTTAAATACTTAAGAAAATAAAGACAGTATAAAACAGGATGAAGTCATGTGGATATTATAGCAGAAGAAATGGGAGTACTTAGCCAATGACTTGACCTTCTCCAGTCAGTACTTTGAAAGCTGCTCTGAAGCTTTATCCTCTGGGGTATTAGTGTGTTTGATCATTTCTGATGCTACGAAATAAGCACTGTTAGGGAACAGCTGCCTTCACTTTTGTTGTGGCTCCTTGGATGCCCCTGGTTAACGTTTGTGTTGAATCTCAACAATTACTGATCCTTATAAGGTTAGTATATTGACTTCTTCCTTCTTTGGAACTGATTCTCTTTATGGTGTATCTGCCTTTTGCTGTAAGTTGCTTCAAATCCTCTCTGGGAGGAAATGAAAAAATAAAAAAATAATTTAGAGAGAATGGTATCTTCTTAGCAGCTTGAATAACTTTTAGGTGTTGGTGATGGGGTTCTTTCAATGAGAAACTTGTCTGATACGCTCTCTGTAGGAGAGAAGGAAGCCTTTGGGATACCCAGGTTTAAAACCAAAGATAAGGTGCCTCTGTAGATGAAGAGGAACGAGAGGGACCATAGAAGGGTAAGCGCAGAGAGATGTGGAAGGGACTATCCAATGGGGACTCTTCCTTATGGCCCCACAGATCTTGAGTAACATGAAGAATCCCGATAGGCCAGGAATGGTTGAATTTCTCATGGAAGCTGGTGAAGGGGCTATCTTTGCTGTCGGTGATAGCACACAGTCACCTGACTAGATGAAGTCCTTAAACCTGAGTTACATTTGCTTCTATAGACCTCAGCATTTGGAATCCCCAGATGTAGCTTCTGTCCATTAGAAGCATCATCAAGGGGAACAGAGCAAGTTGCCTGATGCGAAGCCCCAACAGAGCCAGCAAGGGACTCCCATCTGACAAGCAGGAGGGAAGGGATCTGAAGTGGGTGCGTCTAGATTACGTGCTTTGTATGCAGGGTTTGTGAACTTCCTTTGTTTAATCAGCTTTCAAAAAGGGTCACCTTCCGCCTGGAGGGGTGGGATGGGGAGGGTGGGAGGGAGGGAGATGCATGAGGGAAGGGATGTGGGAACAGATGTATATGTATGACTGATTCACTTTGTTATAAAGCAGAAACTAATAAAAAAAATAAAATTAAAAAAAAAAAAAAAGGGTCACCTGGGAGATTTTTGGGCCCATACAAAAGATCACCCAGGCCTCCTTTCCTCTTGGACTAGTCAGACCTCATGATTCCATTATGATCTGATTTTAAAGTAACTGCTGAGGAGGTTTATAAGGACCATGTAATAATATGGAGCATTTGATCAGGGTGTTATCTGCTCTACTTTCTGACCTGAATAATTGGCTATGAAATTGCAAGAATGCTATAAACATATTAGGCAATTCCTCCACTCTGCTTTTGTTCTCCTTTCTTTTGGGGGGTGGTTTGAATTAATTTGATCTTTTAATAATACTTCATAGGAGTAGATCAGTTGTGTTTCATGCCTTGGCTATGTTTCCGGAGGTGGGGGAGAGCTTTTTGATAGTGAGCTAGGTGACGTGATGACCCTGGTAGCAGGTCATCCTCTCCCTGCCTTTGTAGTGCAGCGGACTGTGTAATATCTGGGGAAATGAAACTGCAGGCCGGAAGTCCAGCGCTGGCTTCTGAAACCTCCATCTGGATGTACCTTAGGCATCTGAAGCTGAACACGCGCAAAGCAGAGCTTGCCATTCCCCTCCTCCTCTTCCCCCTACACCCTCCACCCCTCTTCCTCTTTCCCTCCAACCCTTAGAGACCAGCATTACCTTCTACCTCCCTACCCTGGCCTGATGCTCAGAGCCATGATGCCTCCTTTCTAAGCCTGCACTGCTGCCCACTTCACTCTCCCCCGTGGCCGTGCCCTTGCTCTATACCTGTAGTCCCCTTCTCCCTGGATTGATGTGGCAGCCTCCTCGCCGATCGCTGTATCGCCTTCACACCACTTGCCACCTGTTGCCAGAGGGATGGCTCTAGGAAACAAATCAGACCCTGTCACTCTTGGCTTAAAATCCCCCTGGTGGCTCTCCATAACCTTCCCGATAACGTGCATATTTCTTAAGGTGTTTCTGAATGAACTGTTTCTGGTTCTGTTCTATTTCTCACCGTTTCCTCCACGTGATACCCAGGCTGTACACAACTTGGGTTTATACAGTGAAGCAGGGAGGTCAAAACCCTAAAATCTGGGGACACATACATACACACACTCGTGCCTACTGACTGATGGCTCCTGTGTTAGAACTGAGATCAGGGTGCCTCCACTCCAGTTGCCTGGACTTAGAAACATGAAAGGAGTGTCACCTGGTTAAGAGAACCCCCCTGCTTACTCTTCTTACCCTCCTTTCTAGAAGAATAAGAAGTTACTGATGGAAGGCTCATTTTTCTCCTCAATTTCATCCTTTTTTCTTTGGTCTCCAACTATTCTGTCTTCTGGGAGGGCTGGAGTCAGGACTTCCTGAGCCAGAATCAGCTAGCATCTAGCAGGGGCTGGAAGCTTCCAAGCTTCTTCTTCAGTGTCCTGTGGCACCTGTCAGATGACCCACCTCTCGCTTCCCTGAGGGCTCGGGAGGGTGGCTGGGACTTTCTGTGCCCTAGTAACTTGGCTTCATCAGGAGATGGAAGAGCCAAGCCCAGTGGACTGGCCAAGCACCAGAGAAGGCCAAAGTCACGGCTCCCCAGCCTGCAGGTTCCTTCAGTGCCTCTCTCCATCCTCACGGTCCCCTCAGATGGTGGAAGTGTCTGTGGCTCAGGCCGTGGCTCTGTGAGGGACTCATGTGAAAGTTCTGGGGAAAAAAATAAGACAGCCTGAAAAGGGCCAGAATGTATGAGGCATCTGCCAAAATTGGACCTATTGTGATGCTTGGCCTGCTCATTGCTCTCCAGGCACTCAGGGGTGGCAGAGGAAGTGGAATCCGTTTAGTTCCCCCGTGACTGCCCCCCACCACGAATAGCCTGGAGAGTGTTTTCTTGTGAAAACGTCTGCTTCAGCCTTCTGTTGCTAGCCTGTGTTTTATTGTCTCCCCCTCCTCTGCTGCTATTTTACTTCCTGTACCTTGACAAAGCACCAGGTTTATTCCCTTGCTCTGTGTATTTGCCCACTTGGATGTCTAACCAATGTATCAGCCTCAGCTAATACATTAGAATTTGAATAAATGTATAACAGCAGGTAGCAAGTGAGTGGTGACAGGGTGACATATTGACTTAATATCTTGTGTAGTGTGATATGAAGGATGTGCCTTTTGGTGTGTATTTTCATTTTAATTATTTTTTGTTGCTTTTCTTAGGCAGACACTTGTAGGCAGTTTTGCGTAATTGTCTGAAATCATTAACATGTTTATTAAATAAGGAAGCAGAGTGCATTATCTAGCGAATCAATTATGTAAATGCACGAAAAGCATAAGAAATTAGTCTTTAACTGTTGCTGAACTACATCCATTTTCTAAATTATAGATGAAAGTTGCTGGGTGTACGTGTGCATGTGTTGGGAAGAGGGGGAGTATTTAAATTCACACACACACACACACACACACACACACACACACACACACACACACACACACACACACACACACACACACACACACACACACACACACACACACACACACACACACACACACACACACACACACACCTGCCACCGCTTTCTCAGTGTGAAAGCAGCAACAATTAATTTACGGTTTTCTTCGGGAGGGGGCATTTCTGAGGTACAGAAACTAGTAGGGGTTCCTGTAGATCCTTCGTGTAGATGACAACAGATGGTTGGCAGTGAGAAACAGAGCAATCTCTATTGAAGGGTCTGGGCGAAATGATAAACAGTGTCAGTGAAGCAGAAGCAATAGTATCTCTCCTCGGGATAACAATACAATCTAGGTTCAAAATCCTCAATATGTCTATTTAACCCAGCCCATCATTCACTCTGATTGCTTATGATTAAAATCTTTAAAAGGTTCCTGTCATTGGTTCAAGTCTAATTTTTGGTAGCATTGGCTATTTTCATTTGGGAAGCAGTTGTCTCAAATATTCAGGAACTCAGAGTACCCGGCATCCCCTAACTCATTAACTGATCTTGACATGTAAGAGAAGCATCCTTCACTTTGTCCCCTTCTTGGTTTTTTGTCTCAGAATTTTGTAGGTCTCCTTTCTCCCCACGGATTGAAATAGTTCACCCAAACAGACATAGGTTTCCCTTGTTCAGCCTTGAGTTTAGTGACTAACAGGAAAACAATGGTGTTGGACTCCTGCCCTTTCTCTTGGCAGAACATCCTTCCCTAACCCTTGGTCTGATGGCAGTCCGAACAGGAAGACGGGCAGAGATCCACCTACTGTGAATTCTCTTCTAGGGAAAGGTTTATGGGCAGGTGAAAGTGTACTTAGAGGAGACAGTAGGAAGATGAAGACTTGCATCCTAGGGTGTGAAATTTTAGCGCTCTCAGCTAGAGAGAGATACTTGCCTGTTAACTCTTTCTCGATTTTCTTCAAGATGGAAATCATACCAACCATTTAGAATACCAATGGTTGCTTACAAAATATTTTGGGAGGCAAAAGTAAAATTCTGTGGGACACAGGAGGATGTTGTAGAAAGAGGTAAATGGCTAGATGTGAACTGGACTTGGCCACTTAGAGTTATCATTTAAACTTGTGTGCTCTGTAAATTGGTAAAGTGGGCATGATAAGACATAACTCATAGGGTTGAAAGGATGAATTAGAATATATATTAGTGTCTATTAGCATAAGTTGCGCATAATATTTCAGTAGCTTATGTTTGTTTGCTTTCCAAAAGTGTTAAGAGCTACTAGGATTTGAGTTAAATTTACAGTACAGTTTCCTATGAGAAAGTAAATAAACCTAGAGACTTTATATAGATTCCCTGCATATAAGAGTAAGTTTATGATAGTAAGTGAATCCAGGAGATAGTCTTGCTGTAGTAGTATGGAAACAAGAAGAGGGTTCTTTTAAATGTAGAAAATATCTTAATGCATAGACCATAAAGGTATCTCTATAGGTAGATATTTCATTTTCGTGTTCAGATTTTCTTTTTGACCATTACTTTAAAAGTAATACATATACAGGGTGGAAAAAAAAATCAGCATAGTATCAAAAGCTGTACAATTAAACACATCTCCTATCTTTTTATTTCTGGATTGACTCCCCAGAAGTAACTAGGGTCAATAGGTTTTTTGCATATTGGGGATATACATATGAATCTCTTGGTAGGAGCAATTCCTAGAAGTGGAGATGCTGGGTCAAAGAATGTGTGCATTTTGAATTTAGAAAGATAGGCCAGATTGTCCTCCAAAGAGGTCTTAGGGGTTCACATTCCTCTCACCAGTGTTGTAAGAGTATCAATACTGACCACTCTGCATTGGCCGCCATCTTCTCTTTGCCTCTCTAATAGGACAAATGGTACTAATTGTTTTAACCTGTGTTTTGTTGGTTGTGAATGAAGTTGCGTATCTTCTAGTATGTTTATTAGCCATGTCCTTTGCTTTTTCTATGTGCTGGCTCTTCCTAAAGCACAGGCCACAGTGCTGTGCTGCTCAGGACAAAGCTCCTGTTCCCTCAGCTGCTGTTCCCCCAGGCTTTAGCAAAAGGAACTGCCAGCCCCCCTTTGGGGACTGCTGCAGCTGAAGAGATCCTGCTAACCCGAGATCTCTCTCCCCTGCCCTAGAATACCCATATCCAGCTCTTAGTCAGTATGGGACTGTAAAGGCCCAACCCCTTTGCTGCCAATTCGGCATTTCCAGCCCCTGAGCTGCCCCTGGAGCCAGTGGAGTTCTTTGTTGGGATTTCATCACTGCCCAACTTCTTTTGTGTAGTTGCAGTTCCTTCCCTTCCCCAGTGGGTATTGGTCCTCAGAACAGTCGCCAGTGACCCTCCTGCACCCTATTCTCCATCTCTAAATCTGCTTCCCAGAGAGCCCAACATTCACCACTAACCTTACCATTTTTATGCTGGAGTCTTGGTCCTTATCTAAATGATTTGAAGACACTCTGTTTAGGAGAAATGAGCCATTTGGCTCACTTAAGAGTTATAAATATTTTTCTTCTTTGTCATTTGCTTTTCAGTTTCTTGTTGGTGCTCTTTGCCTTTCGAACGTTTCAAATGCTGATGCAGATTTATCAATTTTCTTTCCTTTTATTTTTAAACTTATGGCATTTGGTTTTTTGTCCCTTGCCTAGTAGAGCCTTCTTAGACTAAGAATAATTTTTTTAATGTTCTCTTTTTTTGTTCTAACAACTTTATTTTTTACATTTAAATTTTTGAGCCATCTGGGATTTATTTTGATGTAAGACGTGAGACTGGAACCAGCAGTTTTTCCCCCTAGTAACTGGCCACTTGTACCCAACATATTTATTGGGTAATCCATCATTCTCCCACATCTGAAATGCCAACTTTATTATATAATTTCTATGTGTATTGTCTATTTCTGAACTATTTTTGTCCCATTTTTCTGACTGTTTTTTTGCTAGTAATAAATTGTTTTAATTACCTTAGCTTCATAGTATGTTTTAATATCCAGTGGGGTCAATAACTGTATATTTCCTGACAGTTCTCACAGATTAATTTTCCATGTGCATTTTAGAATTAACTTGGCAAATTTCAAGAATAGTCTTACTGGCATTTTTACTGGGATCACGTTAAATGTATAAAGTAATTTAGGGGGAAATAATATCTTCACAATCAGTTTTACATCTGTGAACACTTTGTCTTTCTATTAATTTGTCACCTTACGTCTTGCTGTAGGATTTTGATGTTTTTTTCTTATGAATTCTGTACACTTTGAAATTTCTTAATTCTGTGTTCTTTTGCTCTTGTACCTAGTATCTTTATATTTAATTGACTTTTGTTTTTATGAGAAAAGCTATTAATTGTAATCTAGTTTAGTAATCATCTAGCTTAATTGTCTTTTAATGTTTTTATTCATTTTCAGTTGACTCTCTTTGGTTTTCTAGATTCAGAAATGTATCATCCGCAAAAATAATAATTTTGCCTCTACCTTTCCAACTTTAAGTGTTCATGACTGTATTACTGCTTGGGCTGCCATACAAAATACCATGGATGAGGGGACTTAAAAAACAAATCTATTTCTCACGGTATTTGAGACTGAGAAGTCCAAGGTGAGAAGCAGAGAGGAGCAAAAGCATGAGCCTCCGAGTACCTCTTTTTGTAAGGACTAACCCTATAGGATCAGAGCCCCAGCAATAGGACCTCATTTTACCTTACTCCAAATACAGCCACCCTGGGGGGTTAGGGCTTCATATGATTTGTGGGGGGGCACAATCATTCTGTCCACAACAGTGACTTTCACCTACTTGCATTGGCTGGCGCTAATTGGGAAGTATAAGATTACAGAGTATTGATATTGGCCATTCTTGTCTTAATGAGGATGCTGTTTACATGTCACCATTAAGCCTGGTTCTGGCTTTTAAAATATCTTTATATTTATTTATTTTTCATATTAACAAGTATTTATAGGGGTGGGAGGGAAAAATTAGGAGTTTGGGATTAATAGATACACCTATATATAAAATAGATAAACAACAAGGACCTAGTGTATAGCACAGGAAAGGGTATTCAGTATCTTGTAATAACCTATAATGGAAAAGAATCTGAAAAAGAATAGATATATGAACATGTATAACTAAATCACCTTGCTGTACACTTGAAGGTAACACAACATTGTAAATCAACTATACTTCAATTTAAAGAAATTTAAAAAATTAAAAAGTATAGATTCCTAGTTTATTAACACATCAGAGATTGTGATTTTATCACATGCTTTTTTAGCATGTATGGAGATGATCACATGGTTTTTCTCCTTTAACTTATTAATACTATGAATTATAGAAGTATAATTCCCATTCTTGAAAGATCTCAGAATCCTTATAATTCGTCCTATTGGTCGTGGTATGTTTATTCTTTCATTGTGCTGGTGGATTCTATTTGCTAATATTTGAGTTAATATTTTTACATAATTATTTATAAGTTAGATCTGAATTTTCTTTTTTGGGGTATTTTGTCAGGTTTGAAATCAGTGTTTTGAAAAAGCTGTTTTGAAAAGATAAATTGGAGGTTTTCTTTCCTGAATACACATTTGAGCATTTTAAATGTAAATCAGCATGAAACAGCTTATTGTTAGTGTCTTTTTCAGTACATCCCTAAATATGTTTTTTAGAGGAAAGTATTTGATGAATTATAGTTAATAATTTTCAAGGCTGAACCTGTCCTATTCAAGCTGAAGAAGAAAGATGGAGGGCAGACATATATTCCTCAGTTAAGGAGAGATGCCAGAGGAGCTGAGAAATGCGTATGTAAGTTCTATGAGAAGGTGGGGAGCTGTGGAAATCAACTGGAACACTCTGGAAATCCATAGAAAAACCTTGGAGATATTTAAGGTAACAACAAACCAAAAACAGCCTTTGTAAATTGGTCCTTTTGGATTGGTCTGCACACTGTATTGTGTGCAGTCTGCAATCATAACTCTTTATTCACACAGTTATCCTGTAGCAAAATGTGAGAAGGGTAAGTGGTGTCAGAGTTCCTTTGTCCTCCCTTCTTTATTCTCTACTTGGTAGACCCTCCCCATACCTTAGCCTCCTGCTTCTTCTTCCCCGTGTAGCCCAGGAGCCACCTGGCAGTACTCACTGGCCAGACACCAGGACTGTCCTTTCTCCTTCCCACCAAAGCTTGCCCTTTGTGTGTAAGGAGCTGTTAGGCCAATCCAAACTCAAGTGCAAATTGGTCATGGTTTGGTTCTGTGTCTCCCAAAGGTGACCTGTGTGTATTTTGCAGGGTGCTGATAATATTTAAACCCAAGGAGCAGGCAGTGTCCTACCAGTTGGGCTTGCTGGGCCTTTTTGTGTGTATGATGGAGCTGTGTTCCCCACATCTAAGTGGCTGTTATGGGTCAATCTTGTACTTAGGAAGTCAGTTCATGGTACCATCTGATTCAGCCTCAGCAGTCTTTGCTCTCCTCCAATAGATTTCTAAAATTAAAATTTAAAAAACAGCATTTTTTTTCTGTTTTCCCCTCTTTCTCATGCAGGACAGTGGGATTAAACTGGATCATTTTGCTGCTTTTTTAGGTTTTTCTTTTGCTCTCTGGGTCTCTCTTTGCTAGTACTGAGAAATTGTGTTAGACTTTATAACAGGGCAGATGATTACTTAGTAACGTGAATTGGCTTGTGTGACCTCTTCCGGTCACACATGGTTCTGATAAATTCATTCCAAATTCTACGTTAATTCCAAACTTAACTGATCATAAAAATTTACCTCTAATAGCATAAATTGAAGAACATCATATATAAGACAAATCTATGAATGTGACTTCACACCAGAAGTCAATATGTACTCCCTTCTAAAAGATACATCTGTATCCATATATCTGAAATGCAGCCTCTTGAAATGTGGACAGAACTCCTTGATCAGTTTTTGGCTTTAAAAATGAGGAGGATTTTTTTTTAGGGTCCAGTTCACACTTTTCTGTTGTAATACAGATAAGGGTACTGCAAATAGAATGGGAGTTTAGGATTTAGGGTTCTGAAAGGTTTCTTGTGTGAAAAACAGCTTTTCTTGACAAGCTGCTTGTCGTCGTTTGTTTACTTGGTTTGAGGGACTTAAGAAGGTGGTTGGTTTATTTTGTGCTGGCAGCTCACACGTCAAAAACACGAGACTAAGAATGTTCCCCAAATATGAATATACAGTGGTTCCTTCTTCTTCCTTTTTCCTCTTCCCCCAGGGTTAAAACCCCTGACCCAGCCTGTTGAAACACCCCCTGTGCTTCTGCTCTTGATTTCCTGGGCCCCCCACCCCTGGCCCTACATTGTTATTTTTTATAAAGATTTTGGGGTTCTCTGTCTGACCAGCTCCTCCCCCATGGTTTGAACAATTCCTCATCTCTTCATCTACCATTGCAACTTAGCTTTCCTGGTTCGATTGCTTTCTGTTAAAAGATAAACTGAGGCCTATTAAATTTGAGTCCATTTGAGCAAACATTGATTTGAATCTGGTAGTGCCAAGCTGGAAGTGGTTAGGAGGACCGCCTGCCTGCAGGAGCCAGGGGAAGGGGGGTGCAGAAGCCCAAAAGGGAAATGACATGACTGACCGGAGTGTCAAGCCTAGTGGGCTGGTTGTGATTGGTTGTCCTTAGCATTTTGATTTTGTAACCTTGAGACATTTACAGGCTCAGGTTTTGGTTTGCTTATGTAGACTTCCAGGGAATTAGAGCCACCTCAGTCTGAAGGCCTCCTTGTTTAATTAATTTAACACTGTGTAAGTCAGACAAAGACAAGTATCATATGATGTCGCTTATATGTGGAATCTGAAAAAACGATAGAAATGAACTTATTTACAAGACAGAAATAGACTCAGACATAGAAAACAAATTTACCATTACCAAAGGGGAAAGAGGTGGAGAGGGATAAACTAGGAGTTTGGGATTAAAATACATATACTACTATGTATAAAAAGAGATAACCAACAAGGATCTACTGTATAGCACGAGGAACTATACTCAAAATCTTGTAATCATCTATAATGGAAAAGAATCTAAAAAAGAAAAAAGTATATAAATACACATATATAACTGAATCACTTTGCTGTACATCAGAAACTAACACTACATTGTAAATCAACTCTATTTCAATAAAAATTTTTTAAAAACAACAGTATCAGGACTTCTCTGGTGGTACAGTGGTTAAGAATCTGCCTGCTGATGCAGGGGACACGCGTTCAATCCCTGGTCTGGGAAGATCCCACATGCCGCGGAGCAACTAAGCCCATGTGCCACAACTACTGAGCCTGCTCTCTAGAGCCCATGGGCCACAACCACTGAAGCCCGCGTGCCTAGAGCCCGTGCTCCGCAACAAGAGAAGCCATCTCAATGAGAAGCCTGCACACCGCAACAAAGAGTAGCCCCCGCTCGCCACAACTAGAGAAAGCCCGCGTGCAGCAACGAAGACCCAACACAGCCAAAAATAAATAAATAAATAAATTTATTTAAAAAAAAACCACTATCAAGGCATTGTCTGGAAGTTCTGGCAGAGGACCATTAAAGAGTGAGGGAGAGCTCACACCTGGGTGGGAACATGGTAGAATGTTTGTTGAAGGACATGACATTTAACCTGGATCTTTATCATGAGTAGGATTTTGACGGGGTTATCAGTGAAGCACACCAATTTGTGCTGGTCTGTTAAGTACCCCTACCAAGCAGGATAATTCCTAGCTTAGTTGAAAAGCACCTAGAATGCAGAGGCCTTGAAGGAATCACAGAAAAGCTGAAAATTTTAGGGACTGTGCTAGGCCTTCTGCCGAAGCGAGTGAACTCAGAACCTAGTCTTCTTTGCATTTCTTTCTTCCTCTTTCTTTGCATTTTTGGAAGTGAGCAGATCCTGGTAAAATGAGGCAACTGACATGTTGAGCAATTTTCTCTCTTGAAAAATAAGTTCGACATTGTGCATTCAGTGTACTGTGAATGTATATGCGTACTGGTGGTTACATTTATAGCAGTACAACTGAGAATGTGCAAATGAAGTCTGGGAGGTGCCGAATGGTGGCCTCCAGCATTAAGCAGAACTTTCCTGGGGTGAGAGGAACATCCAATCAGGTAACATTTCCTTTCATATCAATTTTTAAAGCTGTATTTTTAAGTAGAACCTGGAAAAAGGCTAGAATTTTGGGAAAACAAAAAGAAAAGCTTTTGGAGAGCATCTTTTTTTCTTGTGTGTGTGTGTGTGTTTTTTTTTTTTTTAAGGTTCTTTTCTCCCATGAGATCTTAAGCTCCCCCTGTCTCACCAGTCCCTGGTACCAGCCACCAAGGCAGAGCAGCACGTCAGTGCTGGCCTGTGGTCAAGTTGCTGGGTTTCATCAAGCCATAGGTGAGCCAGGGGTTTACCTGAAGATCTCCCTGCAGAATCGAGCTCATAGGCTTAAGGGATCTGCTTCCCTGGGCAAGATTATAGTCTCTTAAAGCTACAGGGTTACCATCAGGCTGCTAGCTCAGGTGGTCCCTGCGTTGCCTCAATCACATTTTCTCATCTGCAAATCAAAAACCTTTCTATTAATTTATCCATAAGTTGACATGTTAAGATCCTCTTCTTCCTTTTTACCTAGTCTGACTCCATGAATTGGAATACTTTGTGTTCCTTTATTTCTTTGTTGGTATGTTTTTGTTTTCTAAAAAAGTAAATAAGACTTTGGGTTTTTTTCAGGCAAATTGACTAATTCTTCTCATCTATTAAGTTAAACAAGTGTTACCGAAACTGGGTTCCTTGGAACACTGGTGATTGGTGAGGGTGTTAGAGCTTTTCTGTGGAAAATATTTCCGGGGTCAATTTAGTTTGGGGGATCACTACCTGCCTTGTCTCGCCTTGGTTGCTTCTCATTGCGCATTAGCATATTAAAGACTGAGAGGTTTGCAGGTAAAAGAAATTTGTAAAATTTGTTGAGTCCAGCATTTACAGAATTTTTTTTTCCTTATAGTACCTCTTAACATCCGGGGGACACAAGGTGTTCCACAGACTAGTCTGAACTGTGGGAAGTAAGACCTTCCCCACATCTTGTGAGGGCTTCTCTGTGTGGATCACAAGTGTTCTGCTGGTATAGTAGTTTGATTTTAAGGCGTGAAGGGACTTGGATTCCTTGCAATAGAAAAGCTCACACATTTTGCAAAAGATTTCCAAAGATCTGTGCTTAAAACAGGCAGCCGCTAAAACTTGAACATTTTCAGAGTGGTCTTCTTTGCCCTAGGGAAGGAGTGACAGCCAACCCGAAGCAGTAAGTTTTCATACTGTGTAAGGTCTGCTTGCTCTCTGAATATTTTTATTCAGACATTATTCAGCATACACGGAACCATCTAGCTCCATCCCACATCTCCGTGTGAGTCACTTTTTTTTAAGTACTTCTTTTTTAAAAAGTGTCTTATGCACATAGATAGAAAAAAAAAGGAGTAAAAATAAATCATGTTGTTTAATTTAAAAACCCAAATGAAACTTAAGCACCAAATATATATGTTTCTCACTTTCTTGGATTACCAAGAATTATCACCTGTGTTCTGGTCCTAATCCAAGCAGGTGAGTTAGCATTTTTTAACCGTAAAAATGAATGCTACAGAAACAGCATGTCAAAATAGAGATGATACCGTGTTAAATTCTCCCAAATGACTCAATATAAACCAAACATGGAAAAGTCCTTTATAACCATATGCTCAGCTTCACAGCTCCTTCTACTTCTCTTTCCAGGGTAATTATGTTGTCCTAATGGACAATAACTTTGCAATTTATTTGTTGCTCTTTCAATATCGTTGCCCAGGAAATGGGATGTTGAAAGTTACTCATGATTATTGAGTGGATTTACTCATTGTGTGATATTTATGTCAGAATTT